>NC_135232.1:1117672008-1117975038 GCF_051348905.1 Ranitomeya variabilis | reverse complement strand
GTGTTGGAGCCCAGGGGCAGGTGGAGGAGGAGGAGGTTGGAGGAGGTAGGAGGAGGTAGGAGGGATTGCCACACACACAGCAGGGGAACAGCTGACGTTACTGAACCCCAATAACAGAGGAGGGACTGTTGACTGTGCGTACAGCACTTCTGGACGGCAACTGGCGGTGTTGGAGCCCAGGGACGGGTGGAGGAGGAGGAGGTTGGAGGAGGTAGGAGGGATTGCCACACACACAGCAGGGGAACAGCTGACGTTACTGAACCCCAATAACAGAGGAGGGACTGTTGACTGTGCGTACAGCACTTCTGGACGGCAACTGGCGGTGTTGGAGCCCAGGGACAGGTGGAGGAGGAGGAGGTTGGAGGAGGTAGGAGGGATTGCCACACACACAGCAGGGGAACAGCTGACGTTACTGAACCCCAATAACAGAGGAGGGACTGTTGACTGTGCGTACAGCACTTCTGGACGGCAACTGGCGGTGTTGGAGCCCAGGGACGGGTGGAGGAGGAGGAGGTTGGAGGAGGTAGGAGGGATTGCCACACACACAGCAGGGGAACAGCTGACGTTACTGAACCCCAATAACAGAGGAGGGACTGTTGACTGTGCGTACAGCACTTCTGGACGGCAACTGGCGGTGTTGGAGCCCAGGGACGGGTGGAGGAGGAGGAGGTTGGAGGAGGTAGGAGGGATTGCCACACACACAGCAGGGGAACAGCTGACGTTACTGAACCCCAATAACAGAGGAGGGACTGTTGACTGTGCGTACAGCACTTCTGGACGGCAACTGGCGGTGTTGGAGCCCAGGGGCAGGTGGAGGAGGAGGAGGTTGGAGGAGGTAGGAGGAGGTAGGAGGGATTGCCACACACACAGCAGGGGAACAGCTGACGTTACTGAACCCCAATAACAGAGGAGGGACTGTTGACTGTGCGTACAGCACTTCTGGACGGCAACTGGCGGTGTTGGAGCCCAGGGACGGGTGGAGGAGGAGGAGGTTGGAGGAGGTAGGAGGGATTGCCACACACACAGCAGGGGAACAGCTGACGTTACTGAACCCCAATAACAGAGGAGGGACTGTTGACTGTGCGTACAGCACTTCTGGACGGCAACTGGCGGTGTTGGAGCCCAGGGACAGGTGGAGGAGGAGGAGGTTGGAGGAGGTAGGAGGGATTGCCACACACACAGCAGGGGAACAGCTGACGTTACTGAACCCCAATAACAGAGGAGGGACTGTTGACTGTGCGTACAGCACTTCTGGACGGCAACTGGCGGTGTTGGAGCCCAGGGACGGGTGGAGGAGGAGGAGGTTGGAGGAGGTAGGAGGGATTGCCACACACACAGCAGGGGAACAGCTGACGTTACTGAACCCCAATAACAGAGGAGGGACTGTTGACTGTGCGTACAGCACTTCTGGACGGCAACTGGCGGTGTTGGAGCCCAGGGACGGGTGGAGGAGGAGGAGGTTGGAGGAGGTAGGAGGGATTGCCACACACACAGCAGGGGAACAGCTGACGTTACTGAACCCCAATAACAGAGGAGGGACTGTTGACTGTGCGTACAGCACTTCTGGACGGCAACTGGCGGTGTTGGAGCCCAGGGGCAGGTGGAGGAGGAGGAGGTTGGAGGAGGTAGGAGGAGGTAGGAGGGATTGCCACACACACAGCAGGGGAACAGCTGACGTTACTGAACCCCAATAACAGAGGAGGGACTGTTGACTGTGCGTACAGCACTTCTGGACGGCAACTGGCGGTGTTGGAGCCCAGGGACGGGTGGAGGAGGAGGAGGTTGGAGGAGGTAGGAGGGATTGCCACACACACAGCAGGGGAACAGCTGACGTTACTGAACCCCAATAACAGAGGAGGGACTGTTGACTGTGCGTACAGCACTTCTGGACGGCAACTGGCGGTGTTGGAGCCCAGGGACGGGTGGAGGAGGAGGAGGTTGGAGGAGGTAGGAGGGATTGCCACACACACAGCAGGGGAACAGCTGACGTTACTGAACCCCAATAACAGAGGAGGGACTGTTGACTGTGCGTACAGCACTTCTGGACGGCAACTGGCGGTGTTGGAGCCCAGGGACAGGTGGAAAAGCAGAGGAACACAATGTAGGCCGAAGCCTGAGAAAGTCGAAAGGGAACCTTTAACCCCCCCCCAAGGCGTTTGTAGCTGAAAGAGCCAGCTTGTGCAGCACAAAAGATGCAAAAGGAAAAGGTGGCTCTTTTCATCATGCTCCTTGCAAACACAGAACTAAACACTTATAAAATGTGTCCCCTGCAACCGTAAAACCGTCCCGGAGGTGGGACTTTCCTTCGTAATGTGACGCAGCCCAGCCGTCATTCCTACCCCCCCGGCGCCGCGCACCGGCTCCTCAGCGTTGTTTTATTCCGTCAAGGAGCCTGCGCTGTTATGTTATCCCGTGGCCAGGCACACTTAGCGCTGCCCGTCTTCTGGCATCATTTGGTGTCTGGATGGCTGCGCCTGTGCGGCCGCGCTGGCAGAGAGCCCGCCTCGCAGTGTCTTCTGATTTAATCCCACTGGGGGCCTGGGATCCATGGACATGCGCACTGCATATCTGAACCTCCACCTCTCACTCATCTCCCTATGGCTTCTTCAGACTGTGCGGTGTCACGGCCGTGGCATGCTGTTAGGGACCAGCTGACACCGAACAGTCTGAAGAAGCCATAGGGAAATGAGTGAGAGGTGGAGGTTCAGATATGCACTGCGCATGTCCATGGATCCCAGGCCCCCAGTGGGATTAAATCAGAAGACACTGCGAGGCGGGCTCTCTGCCAGCGCGGCCGCACAGGCGCAGCCATCCAGACACCAAATGATGCCAGAAGACGGGCAGCGCTAAGTGTGCCTGGCCACGGGATAACATAACAGCGCAGGCTCCAGGACGGAATAAAACAACGCTGAGGAGCCGGTGCGCGGCGCCGGGGGGGTAGGAATGACGGCTGGGCTGCGTCACATTACGAAGTAAAGTCCCACCTCCGGGACGGTTTTACGGTATCAGTGGACACATTTTATAAGTGTTAAGTTCTGCGTGTGCAAGGAGCTAAACAAAAATAGCTACCTTTTCCTTGGGCAGCATTACTGCTGCACAAGGTGGCTCTTTCAGTAACAAACGCCTTGGGGGGGGGGGGACAGATTCCCTTACATTTCAGTTGTTGTGTCAGCGTGGCGGTCGCATGACACATTGCCGGCTACACAGCTGGGGATCAGCTGACATTACTGAAACCCAATAACACTGGGTCGTATGTTTTGACTGTGCAGACGGCACGTCTGAGCCTCAACTGGCGGTGTTGGAGCCCAGGAATTTAAGTTCAGGTGGTAGAAAGATGAACACAACAGGAGACCTGGATAACGTATACAGTGACCTAATTATTCAATCAGGAGGAGGAGTGGCAAATTCCGGCGAGATCCAGGCCTTGTTCATTTTCAGGAAAGTAAGCCGGTCAACGTTATCGGAGGATAGTCGCATGCGACGGTCAGTTAGTACACCACCTGCAGCACTAAAGACACGTTCCGATAATACACTGGCCGCAGGGCAAGACAGCACCTCCAATGCATACTGGCTTAGCTCTGGCCATGTATCCAGCTTTGAGACCCAAAACTTGAAAGGGGAAGAGCCGTCTGGGAGTACAGCAAGAGGGCAAGACATGTAGTCTGTCACCATCTGACGGAACCGTTGCCTCCTGCTGACTGGAGCCGTCTGTGATGGTGTAGACTTTTGTGGCGGGCACAGAAAACTGTGCCACAGTTCGGCCATACTGGTCTTGCCTTGGGCAGAGGCACTGCTTCTGCTCCCTCTTTGTGCAGAGCCTCCACCACGGCCTGGACGCACTGAGCTGCTTTGGAATGCACTAGCAGCACTTCTCTCAGTTGGAATGGAGAAGATGATGGAATTGACCAGTGTGTCTTGGTACTCCCGCATTTTTCGCTCCCGGTTCAACGGTGTGATGAGGCTTTCTACGTTGTCCCGGTAGCGAGGATCGAGGAGGGTGAACACCCAATAATCAGACATGTTGAGAATGTGGGCGATGCGGCGGTCGTTTCTCAGGCACTGCAGCATGTAATCCACCATGTGCTGCAGACTGCCAACTGCCCAAGAAACGCTGTCCCCTGCTGGAGGCGTGATCTCTGCCCGCTCGTCATCACCCCACCCTCGCTGTACACACTGAGTACTGGACAATTGTGTAACTCCCTCCTCTGGACGGATGTCTTCCTCCTCCATTGACTCCTCCTCATCCTCCTCACAAACGGTCCCCTGCCTACGCGTTTGTGAGGAACCACGTGGCGCTGACTGTCCAGAAGATGATGGAAATGGTGAATCCTCATCCTCCACCTCTTCCACAACATCATCCCTTAGCGCTTGCAGTGATTTTTCAAGCAGGCAGATAAGGGGGACAGTCATGCTGACTAGTGCATCATCTGCACTCGCCATCCGCGTGGAATAATCAAAGGGACGCAAAACCTGGCAGACGTCATTCATAGTGGCCCACTCTGTGGTTGTGAAGTCTGTACGGCGCTGACTGCGACTTTTTTGCGCCTGAAGCAGCTGGTACTCCATTACAGCTTGCTGCTGCTCACACAACCGCTCCAACATATGTAACGTGGAATTCCACCTGGTAGGTAGGTCACATATGATGCGATGTTCCGGCAGGCGGTGTCGGCGCTGCAGAGCCGCAATGCGCGCTTTTGCCGTGCTGGAACGCCGCAAGTGAGCACACTCTAGGCGGACCTTGTGCAGCAGTGCATCAAGATCCGGATAGTCCCTCAAAAAGCTCTGCACGACCAAATTGAGCACATGTGCCAGACATGGGATGTGAGTGAGGTTGCCGAGGCCCAGAGCTGCCACCAGATTTCGGCCATTATCACACACTACCATGCCTGGCTGGAGATTCGCTGGCACAAACCACACATCGCTCTCCTGCTTGATGGCATTCCAGAGCTCCTGCGCTGTGTGGCTACGATTCCCCAAGAAAATTAATTTCAAGACGGCCTGTTGACGTTTGGCCACGGCTGTGCTCATGTCGGTCGTAACAGGTACACGTTCATCACGGGTCCATGTGGAGGTGGACTGTGACGGCTCCTGCAGCGATGATTCTGAGGAACTGGTGTAAGAGGAGGAGTCAATGCGTACAGAATGGATTCCTGCAATCCTTGGAGTGGGCAGGACACGTCCTGCGCCACTCGCACGGTCTGTACCCGGCTCAACGACATTAACCCAATGGGCAGTGAGGGAAAGGTATCGCCCCTGTCCATGTTGACTGGTCCACGCATCGGTGGTGAGGTGGACCTTGCTACTGACGGCGTTCAGTAGCGCGTGTTTTATGTGTCCCTCCACATGCTTCTGCAGGGCAGGGACGGCTTGCCTGCTGAAGTAAAAGCGGCTGGGCACTTTGTACTGTGGGACTGCCAATGACATGAAGTCACGGAAGCTGTCAGTCTCCACCAGCCTGAATGACAGCATTTCCAGTGACAGAAGTTTGGCAATGCCTGCAGTCAGAGCCTGTGCTCGTGGGTGGTTTGACGAGAAAGGCCGCCTTTTCTCCCATGCCTGTACTACCGATGGCTGTAGACTGGGCTGGGAGTGTGTGGATGACTGGGAAAGTGGCGCTGCGGGTGGAATTACAGCGGGTCTCTGGACAACAGGGGCAGAGGTTCTTCCACGGCGATCCTGGGAGGACGCCGAACCAGCTGCGTGTGAGGTAGAGGAAGAGGCAACACGAGCTGAAGAGGTGGTAGCTGCCGCTGTTGGTTGGCCTACCTCTTCAGTGTGTTTTTCTAACTCCGCCGGGTGCCTGTTGCGCACATGTTTCCACATGTTGGAGGTATTGAGGTTGCTGACATTTCGACCTCTTTTGACTTTTTGATGACACACGTTGCATCTGACATAGCAAATGTCATCTGCAACTGTGTCAAAAAAGGACCAGGCACTGCAAGTCTTGGGAGCGCCCTTTTTGGCTTTTGGAAGAGACATGCTCCTAACGGGTGCCAAAGCGGAGGCTGCAGGATCCGCAGTCTTCCCCCTCCCTCTCCCTCTTTGGGCCGTACGGGGAATCTCTTCCTCAGAGCTGCTCCCACCACCTTCCTGTCCCTCACGCCAAGATGGGTCGAGGACCTCATCATCTACACTACCCTCTGCCCCCAACTGCTCCTCCTGGGTAGTCTCAGCAGCAGAGCACGCACCAGTAAGTGGCACCTGAGTGTCATCATCAGCTGATGCGGCCTGCGATGTGGTGACCGGAGCCACTGGCCCACCCGCCTCTTCAGAGGAAGACAGAAAAAGCTGTTGGGCATCACTGCACCCTGCCTCTTCTTCCATTTCTCCAATGCTGCTTGGCTGGCCCCCTGTTTCCAAGCCAAGAGATTCAGAGAACAGAAGTAGAGACGGCTCCTGTCCTGGGCTCTCTGTCTGCCTGGGCAATTTGGCAGGTGGTGAAGAGACAGATGGCTGCTCTCCAGTGCTCTGTGTCTGAGAGGATGTGGCACTAATGGAAGTTGATGCATTAGCTGCCATCCATCCGACAACAGCTTCAATTTGTTCTTCACGCAGCAGCGGTGTACGGCGCTCGGACACAAAGCTTCGCATGAACGACTGTTGCCTGGTGAAAGTGGGTGCTGATGAGTCACCGGTGCCCGCAGCAGGCACAGAATCCCCACGTCCCCTCCCTGCTCCGCGACGGCTCCCACGCCCCCGTGCCTTACTCACTGCCTTCTTCATCTTGGTTGACTGATAAAGATAAGCAGAAAAGTACTAACGGATTTGTGTGCTTATTCCTGAGCAACTCCTCCTAACAGGTATAAGAAGCACTAATTATCTAAAGTGTGGACTAGACACAAATATGAGCTAATGTGGCCTACAGAAATGTAAAGTGGTGTAACTGGTGTGTTTGGTGAACTTTATTATTTATTTATTTTTTGGGGGCTGAACTGACAACAGATAGAGCTGCAGTCACACGGAGACCGTGCAGACAGACGTAAACGGCGCTACAAGGCCCAAAAACCCTCCTCTACTTTATCCTATGTAGTGTTTTTCCACAAATTAGCTGGAGACGGGTGGAAAGACACTAATAGGATTTTTTTGAATAAATTAGCAGCAGACTACACTAGTTTGAAAAAAAAGAAAATTGATTTGGCGGTATGACGCAGTGAAAAACCCTGAGCTGGAGACAACCAGGCTATAGCTGCTCACAGATTACAGGGCGAGCTGCAGTCACACGGAGACCGTGCAGACAGCCGTAAACGGCGCTGCAAGGCCCAAAAACCCTCCTCTACTTTATCCTATGTAGTGTTTTTCCACAAATTAGCTGGAGACGGGTGGAAAGACACTAATAGGATTTTTTTAAATTAATTAGCAGCAGACTACACTACTTTGAAAAAAAAGAAAATTGATTTGGCGGTATGACGCAGTGAAAAACCCTGAGCTGGAGACAACCAGGCTATAGCTGCTCACAGATTACAGGGCGAGCTGCAGTCACACGGAGACCGTGCAGACAGCCGTAAACGGCGCTGCAAGGCCCAAAAACCCTCCTCTACTTTATCCTATGTAGTGTTTTTCCACAAATTAGCTGGAGACGGGTGGAAAGACACTAATAGGATTTTTTTAAATTAATTAGCAGCAGACTACACTACTTTGAAAAAAAAGAAAATTGATTTGGCGGTATGACGCAGTGAAAAACCCTGAGCTGGAGACAACCAGGCTACAGCTGCTCACAGATTACAGGGCGAGCTGCAGTCACACGGAGACCGTGCAGACAGCCGTAAACGGCGCTGCAAGGCCCAAAAACCCTCCTCTACTTTATCCTATGTAGTGTTTTTCCACAAATTAGCTGGAGACGGGTGGAAAGACACTAATAGGATTTTTTTAAATTAATTAGCAGCAGACTACACTACTTTGAAAAAAAAGAAAATTGATTTGGCGGTATGACGCAGTGAAAAACCCTGAGCTGGAGACAACCAGGCTACAGCTGCTCACAGATTACAGGGCGAGCTGCAGTCACACGGAGACCGTGCAGACAGCCGTAAACGGCGCTGCAAGGCCCAAAAACCCTCCTCTACTTTATCCTATGTAGTGTTTTTCCACAAATTAGCTGGAGACGGGTGGAAAGACACTAATAGGATTTTTTTAAATTAATTAGCAGCAGACTACACTACTTTGAAAAAAAAGAAAATTGATTTGGCGGTATGACGCAGTGAAAAACCCTGAGCTGGAGACAACCAGGCTACAGCTGCTCACAGATTACAGGGCGAGCTGCAGTCACACGGAGACCGTGCAGACAGCCGTAAACGGCGCTGCAAGGCCCAAAAACCCTCCTCTACTTTATCCTATGTAGTGTTTTTCCACAAATTAGCTGGAGACGGGTGGAAAGACACTAATAGGATTTTTTTGAATAAATTAGCAGCAGACTACACTACTTGGGAAAAAAAAAAAAAAAAGGAACAGTATGAGGCAATGAACCACCCTCCCTGAACTGAATACAACCAACTATGGATGGCCTATGTGGCTGCACTCAGACTGGAGACTGGGCTGCACTCACACACACACACACACAGACCCTGCAGATCGCTGTGAAAACAGCGCTACAAGGCAAAAGCAAGGTGAATAGTAGGTGAACACAGCGGTTGCTAAATTAGCCTTTGGAAAGCACAAAGAAGCAAATCGCTATCTCTAAACTGTCCCTCAGTCAGCAAACAGCGTCCTGTCACTAACTGAATTCACAGCAGAGTGATCGCAAAATGGCGCCAGCGACTTTTAAACTGCATCATGACATCATTACACCAGCCAATCACAGCCTTGCCAGTAGTTTCATGCCCTCCATGCTAAACAGGATGTGCCCACACTTGGAATCAATCTCATTGGCTGAATTTCTGCTTTTTGAATCTTAGAACTTCCGATTCCGGTATCCGATACGCGGCAAGTATCGGAATCCCGGTATCGGAATTCCGATACCGCAAGTATCGGCCGATACCCGATACTTGCGGTATCGGAATGCTCAACACTACTGACAACTGAAGTTTCGGAATTATTCACCTTTTCATGACCAGCGTCTTTCATACTTAGTAGAGCCCCTCTGGCTGTTATGACCTGCTGCAAATGTGATACATAGCCAGATACCAGATCTGGTAGAGTTCCTAGGCAATTACCCATTCGTCATTGGAAGGTGCCGACAGTTGACTAACACTCTTGGATTGTCCGGAGAGTGATATAAAGAATTAAGAGATCATTGCTTTGCACAAACAACCAAGAAAAAGGAAACAAAAAGGCAAAAAGGCGATGAACGTTCCTAGAGATACAGCACATTTTGTTAATCAGGAAATCTTCAGAGAAAATCTCATGCCTTGTACAAGGAAATTCAAAGTTGGGCGTCATGGGTCCTTCCAACAGGACAATGATCTTAGTCATACCTTAAAGTCCACCAAGCCTTGGTTTCAGCAGGCGTCCTGGAGATTCGGGAGAGTCCATCTCATAATCCTGACATAAACCCAATTGAAATTCTTTGATGGAATGTGAAGAAGGTGGTCGCAACCCCAAATCCAAGAGTATTCATTATCTGGAGACCATTGATTCCTTAGGAACGCTGCCAGAAGCAGGCATCTGACTATGCATCAGGTTTGTAGCAGGTCACAACAGCCAGAGGGAATCTGCTAGTAAGTACTGAAGCTTGTCATGAGGAGGGGAATAATTTTCAGCATTTTATGCTGAATTTATAAGTCATGAGTTATATTAGTTGTGTTCAGCTATTTAAAGGCAACTTGACAGATGATACATGCTGCCCGATCAGTCAGCAGCATGAATCAGATACAGGTATATTTGACCTTGAAACGCTGCAGTGTTTCTGAGAAAGATATACTTTGAAAGCTGACATGGACCAAGCCGCATGGGAGACTAATGGGTCATCTTCTCCCTGCCCTCTCCCCTTTAGTGACATGCATGCAGGTAGAGACCTGTTAGTCACTGGCAGATGGTGGAGAGAAGTCACCTTTCTGACTAGTCTCCCATGTGGATTGTTCCTTGGCAGCTTTCAAAGTATGTTTGTCTCTGAAATGCCGCAACGTTTTAGTGTCAAACATACCTGTGATGCTAGTCACTACTCACAGACCTGCCATGAGGCGGGGTAGTCAGACATTCCAGGGTCAGATACCAAGAGATCGCGTCGTAAACTAAAGGGGAAAGACAAAGGCGTATTCAGGTCACGGTCCGAGGTCAGAATACCAGGAAGACAGCGGATCAGAGCAAAAGGGGCTAGGCAAATGGATGGTCAGAATGAGGTCCAAGGTCAGGCAGCAGTAGATCAACAAGCAGAGCACAGGAATACAAGGCAAACATGCACCACCGAGCAAATGCTACGTCTGGCAGAGATCTGAGACTGATAGCATAGTTGAGTAGCTGGGTAATCACTTAGGAAACATTGGAAGGAAGCCCAGCACGTTCCAGTCTCTTAGCTGTCCATCAAAATACCGACAGCTCAGCACGCCCCTGCACTAGATTGGACAACTGAGCTGTCAGTCCCTGAGTCCAAGACACACTGAGCGGAGGAATCATGACAGTACTTAGCTGAAATCACACAGCCGGTGTCTGATACATGTTGCCTATATCAGGCAGAAACTGAGCTTGCATCATTGGCGGCAGATAATGGCTGTGATGCATCAAAGGGCAGGTGCACACTACGTGTTTTTCAGGCGGGTACACTCACCATATTGTTACTGAACAAGTCCATGATACCAAAACAAATACACCAATAATAAACCACATAAATGGATAAATAATAAACACAATGACCACATAGTACCACCACATAGTGATAGGATAATAACCACGCTACTGATCATTATCGAAAACCACATTAGTAGCACTAATATTACCACCAGTGACATTACAAACGGGAGCTCTGTAGATTATTATTATTATTTATTTATATAGCACCATTGATTCCATGGTGCTGTACATGAGAAGGGGTTACATACAAAGTTATAGATATCACTTACAGTAAGCAAACTTACAATGACAGACTGGTACAGAGGGGAGAGGACCCTGTCCTTGCGGGCTTACATTCTGCAGGATTATGGGGAAGGAGACAATAGGTTGAGAGTAGCAGGAGCTCCGGTGTTGGTGAGGCGGTAGCTCCGGTAGTGGTGAGGAGGCAGCGGGGTCAGTGCAGGCTGTAGGCTTTCCTGAAGAGGTGGGTTTTCAGGTTCCGTCTGAAGGATCCGAATGTGGTTGATAGTCGGACGTGTTGGGGCAGACAATTCCAGAGGATGGAGGATATTCGGGAGAAGTCTTGGAGGCGATTGGATGAGGAGCGAATAAGTGTGGAGGAGAGAAGGAGGTCTTGGGAGGACCGAAGATTATGTGAGGGAAGAAATCGGGAGATTAGTTCAGAGATATATGGAGGGGACAGGTTATGGATGTGCAGCGCCCCAGAGTCCTGGTCGTTGCAGTAACGTCGCTCTGCCGCTAAGGGGGGCGATGTTGCGTCTGATTGCACTAAAGGAGTTCACCTGACCAGGTAACACTCACACTACACTTCGCACTCCGGCCACCAGGGGGAGTGGTTCTATCTAGTAGGCCACTCCTCACACTCTGGTAAAACTGGGGGTTGGACAGGAAGAGAGAGAGAAGTAACTGGGAAGAGCTAGAGAGAGGATCTGTCAGGGATGGGATCCTGGCAGACTCCTAAGAGAACAACGCAACAAGTGAGCAACGGGAATACAGCAAAGAGGCAATAGGACCAGAAGGAGTCGTGCTGTAAGATCGAGGCAACATCCTTCTGAGGCGCAAACAGTCGGTGGCCGGAACGCCGAGAAAGTAAGAGACTTTAAGCATTACTTCAAACCACGGCAGGACAGCCAATTATAGGTTGGCTGTCTCACTTAAACACCTAAGCAGACAACGGAGGCAGCTGTGGGAGAGGGGCGACTCTAGGGTCCCGGAAGAACTCCAGGCCTACCCCGTCATACGGGTGCGTCCTAGCCATATCATCTGGGGGACGGAGAGAACGAACATCAGAGGCAGACAGAATCAGTTGTGAGGACTATCCCGGGGTGCTCAGCAGGGAAGAACTACAACACATAGGCGCTAGCAGGTAGACGCTGATTCTCACCTGTCAAGGGAACTCCTAATGTGCCTTTGGACCGGCCGGTCTCAGACAGCCCTGTTAACAGTGCTCTGGATTGGCTATCTCGAAGCCTTCAGTAAAGAGGTAAAGAGACTGCAACCTGGTGTCCTCGTTATTTACCGCGACCTGCACCGCACCACCATAACATCATCACCATCCACACCCTTCATTGGACGCCCCTCAGCAGGGTCACGGACCGGGTCTAGCCACCGTGACAACCCCAAACAGAGACTCAGAGGCCCGGTACCGGGTACCCCTCGGCCCTGTGGCAGTGGGGGCGCTCCAACTTGGCGTCACGATCAGGATCTACTTAAGCCTGAAGAAACAGGTCATGTGTGCCTTGGAACTGTGATTTATTGTGCTTGGACTGTGACTTATTGCAAAGACTGTGCATTGTTATTGCCGCCAAGAGTTCCCGCCACAATTCGCCATCGCGGCGCACGGAGGGAGGAGCCTTAGCTTCGTGGGCGGAACCGGTCAAAAAGAAGCGCGGAACGAGAAAACGCGGTAAAGTGCATACCCTGGAAGAGGAACTCCGACCTCCAGCAGGTTAGTGGGAGGAAGGGACAGCCATGTCTGAGTCAGGGGGAGCGGAGGCGGCGGTCGCAGCCGTGGACGCAGAGGCAGCTCCGGTCCATGTAGCGGACGTAGCCGCGGCCCTAATACCACCACCGGTGGCCGCAGAGCCCGCTGTCCCCATCAGCCAGTCGGACACTGCCGCTACCACAAAGGCCATAATGCCCTTCTCTATGCCGTACCTGCCCGGAGCGGCCTGGCTCCCGCGATACTCCATTAACTGATTTTAAAGAAGGGATCTGCAGCCTGCTCGCGTTCTACCCCCTGACGGAGCCTCAGAAGGTCCATATGATAATCGGCCAACTCTTCGGGGCGGCTCTGAGGGAAGTGAAGTCCTGGCCCGCTGCGGATAAGGGAACTGCACAGCAGGTTTTTGCAAAGCTTAAAGCCACCTTCGATACCCGCACTGCTACAGAAATTAAACTTTCTATGGATGCAAACAGAGACCGCAGGATAGCTTACGGGACTATGCCCTTAATCTCCAGGAGGCGCTGCGGGCTATTAAGGAGAGTGATCCCGACAGCATGCAGGATGAGGATAAACTCCTGAAGGAGCGGTTCATTGAGGGGCTCCTGTGCAGTCACCAACGGGGCCAATTGCACTTCCTGGCCATGCAAAATCCAGACTTGACTTTTGCGCAATTCAAGGATAAAGCTATCCAGGCGTTGCAGGAGCGACAGCCCAGCCGTGCAGCACCTCCCCGGCGTCCCGCTCTCACATACCACCAGGAGGTGGCGTCGGATGCCCCAGTCGCCGCCGAGGCCGATGCCCAGAGCCTGGAGGACGACTCCCCTGCAGGACTCCGCCTCCAGATGCAGGAGCTGACCAAGAGCGTTGCTGCCCTGGCACGGACGGTGCAGTCCCTACAGGAGGCCCCCAAGGAGAAGATCCAGCTGGCCTCCAGACCAGAGAATGTCCCTTGGATGCGACAGAGGAGGACTCCGCCGACCAGAGGCCGGGACGACGATCGCTTCCATCGGGACGGACGACCCATCTGCCGCCGCTGTCATCAGGTCGGCCACCTTGCAAGGTACTGTCCTTTAAACGAGCAATCCCTGGGGCAAAGGGCCAACCCCCAGGAGTAGGACGGTCAGGCCCGCAGCATTGGAGAGCCAAATACATTGGAGGGCGAACAGTTCTTCCTGTAGTGGTTGACGGTATCCACATGAACGCTTTGCTGGATACCGGTTCTCAGGTGACAACTATGCCTTACGTGCTTTATAAACGGTATTGGGAGGACACCGATATTACTCGTGGCCCCGATGACGATTTCACCATAATAGCCAGTAATGGTCAGCCGTTGCCACAAGTGGGGTATAAAGAGGTCACCATCAAGGTGGGGCGGGTGGAATTGAAAGCCCAAGGGATTGTGATTGTTGATATTGATCGACGAGAATGTAATCCCATGATGACTATCGGTACTAATGTTATAGAAAATTGTCTTGCAGAAGTTATTGTTTTGTTGCAACAGGTAGCAGAAACCGCTGGCCACAGTGAACAACGCGCCCTGCAAAAAGAAATCAGAGCTCTGATGCAGAGACAGCAGGTAGAGCTGACTGGTGGTGAGATTGGTCGTGTCACTGTGAGTGATTCAAACCCCATCGCGATACCCCCCAGGAGTGAGATGTTAATATGGTGTCGGGCAGCCATAGGCCTCAGGGGTAAGGACTACCAGGCCTTGGTAGAACCCGTATATTCAGACAATAGGCCTACTACCCTGACAGCCCGGGGGGTGGTCGACGTCCGCCAGGGGAGGGTGCCCGTACGTGTCCTCAATTGTGGGGAGGAAGAGGTCCACCTCACCAAGTATGCCACGCTCGCCAAACTGTTCACTGTCAATAATAGTGTGATACAGACACCTGGACCCTTGGTCCCGTCAAACGTGGCGGAAGACAACGGTTCTGCAGGGCGTTCGAAAGATTGGTGTCAGGAATTGCATGTGGGCACTGACTCTACCCCATCCCATCAGAAGCAGGGGGCCTACAGGGTGGTTCATGAGTACGAGCAAGTATTCAGCAAACACCCCTTAGATTTTGGACAGGTGAAAGGGATCTAACATCACATCCCCACGGGAGATCACCGACCCATAAAAGAGAGATATCGCCCTGTACCCCCAGCTCATTACCAGTGTGCCAAGGACATGTTGCGAGAAATGAAGGAGGCTGGGGTGGTGAGAGACAGTTGTAGCCCCTGGGCAGCTCCATTAGTCCTTGTTAAAAAGAAGGATGGTACAATGAGGATGTGTGTTGATTACAGGCAGTTGAATCGCATTACACATAAGGACGCATACCCACTGCCCAGGATAGAGGAGTCTCTGGCTGCCTTAAAATCTGCTAACTACTTCTCTACCTTAGATCTCACCAGTGGGTACTGGCAGGTTCCCGTGGCGGAGGCGGACAAAGAGAAGACGGCCTTCACGACACCGATGGGTCTCTGCGAATTTAACTACATGCCCTTTGGATTGTGAAATGCCACGGGGACGTTCCAGAGGATGATGGAGTGCTGCCTGGGGCACAAGAACTTTGAAACCGTACTGCTGTATTTGGATGATGTCATTGTCTTCTCTAAGACCTACGAAGACCATCTGAAGCACCTGGCTGAGGTGTTTGAAGCCCTGTCCAACTTTGGCTTAAAGGTGAAACCGTCCAAATGTCATCTGCTGAAACCTAAAGTGCAGTACCTGGGCCATGTGGTGAGCGCCGAAGGAGTGGCCCCAGACCCCGACAAGGTCACGGTGATCCAGGACTGGCCAAAGCCCAGCAACCTCCACGAAGTCCGGCAGTTCCTCGGGCTGGTAGGCTATTACCGGAGGTTCATTAAGGACTTCACCAAGAAGGCCGCGCCCCTGCAAGACCTGTTGGTGGGCCAATCGAAGAAGACCAAGGGGAGGAACACCCCATTTGATTGGAACGAGGGGCTGGAGGGATCCTTCACTTGCTTAAAGTCGGCACTGACGGGAGAAGAGGTACTGGCCTACCCCGAATACGACCAACCGTTTGTGCTGTACACAGATGCCAGCAATGTAGGATTGGGGGCCGTGCTGTCCCAGGTCCAGAAAGGCCAGGAGAGGGTAATCGCTTACGCCAGCAGGAAGCTTCGTCCCACGGAAAGGAACCCTGACAACTACAGTTCCTTTAAGCTGGAATTCCTTGCCATCGTCTGGGCGGTGACAGGTTCAAACACTACCTGGCCTCAGCGAAATTCACCGTCTTCACGGATAACAATCCGCTAACGCATCTGGATACCGCCAAACTCGGGGCCTTGGAACAGCGGTGGATGGCCCGACTGTCCAACTACGACTTCACCATCAAGTACCGGGCAGGACGCAAGAATGCAAATGCCGATGCCCTGTCCCGAATGCCCAATTTGCCAGAAACGGGAGAAGACCCGGAGGCACTTGAAGAGGTGGAGCTGCCTGCATTCCATCGCCCCAAAGCCACTCAGAACTCCCATCATGTGAAGAACAGGCACAAGAACCAACCGGATGCCATGCTGAATCCCCTGCCCCACCACGGATGGGCGGAGACCCAGGATGGTGACCCCGCGGTCCGTCGGGTGAAAGAGCTCTTGACGTGGGCAGGGTTGCATCCCGGCCCAGATGATCCACAGGAGACCCAACAGCTGTGGAAGGGGAGAAGTAAACTGTTTATCCATGATGGCAAGCTGTGCCGGAGAAGCATCGACCCACGTACTCACGAATTGGTATGGCAGATAGTAGTGCCAAGGCGAGATGCGCCCATGGATCTGGGAGCCTACCACGATGGAGCCGGACACTTCGGATGGAAGAAGCTGGAGAGGCTACTCCGAGGGAGGTTCTATTGGATTGGCATGAAGAGAGCCATTGAGAAGTGGTGTCGAGAGTGCGGTCCATGTAGCCTACGCAGGAGGGACCGTGGCAGCCAACGGGCTCCCTTGCAGCCTATCATCACCAAGCGGCCGCTCGAACTGGTCGCGCTGGATCATGTGAAGCTGACACCTAGCCGGTCAGGCTATGTCTACGCTCTTACCATCGTGGATCACTACTCCAGATTTTTGGTGGTTGTGCCTGTCAAGGACCTAACGGCCAGGACGGCCGCCAAGGCTTTCCAGCAGTACTTTTGTAGGCCCCATGGCTACCCGGAGAAGGTACTGACCGATCAGGGACCAGCATTCGAAGCGGAAGTGTTCCAAGAGTTCTGCCAATTGTACGGGTGTAAGAAGATCAGAACCACACCATACCATCCCCAAACCAATGGGATGTGCGAAAAGATGAACCAGGTGGTGACCGACTTACTAAAGACCTTGCCCGTAGAGGAACGGAGCCTGTGGCCAACGAAGTTGCCTGACTTGGTGGATATATATAATCACATCCCAGTAAATTCCACCAACTGCACTCCAGCGTACCTGATGCGAGGAAGGTCTAGCAAGTTACCCGTTGATCTGGACATGGGGGTCCTAACCCCCGAGGATACCTCGCCGGATGCCGATTGGGATACCGAGAGGCGGCAAAGGTACCGCAAGGTACAGGAGTGCGTGGAAAGAAGCCTTGCTCAGGCCAGGCAAAAACAGGAAAGGGACTACAACCAGCATGCCCCTGCAATTCCCTTGCCACCTGGTGAGCACGTACTCAAACGAAAGAGGAGGCTACACAAACTCGACGACCAATGGGAAGCTGAACCGTATACTGTCCTGCCATCCGATTTCGACAACACGAAGGTTTGCCTCATCAGCAAGGATGGAGGGGAGACCTCGACGGTGATATCCAGGGACCACCTTAAAGCCTGCCCTGATAAGCTGAGAGCGAGGGAAATGGATCCAGGAACCTCCCCACCTGTAGAAAAGGAGAAGATGATCCACACTGTCCTTGGTGATTTTCCCCAGTCCTGGACTCAGATAAATCAGGTCATCGTGGTACCTGTTCTAACGTTCCACCAGCCGAACCCACCAGAACCAATGGTGGTACCAGATCATCCGGCCCCGCAACCTCAACAAGCCCTACCTGAAGATGCCGTGCCGACCATTGAACTAGCAAATCCTCCCTCTGCTATCGGCGAACCTGCCGTACCCACTGTTGGTAGCAGCAGCCCCGAGAGCTCCAGCCTGCCAGTGCTACCCAGACTCACTAGAAGTGTAGCTAGAAGGCAGTGCACTACACCAGCGGTAGCAAGCATAGTGGGCCCTGTTAGGCCAGCAGCAACCCCTACGCTGCGAAGGTCGACACGCAGCACCAAGAATCAAACTCCCCTCCGCTACAAAACTTGGAGGTATTAGTGAGGGCTGCTATTTAGTTGAAAATGTTTGTGTGCATATCTTTTGTTACAGGTTTTTAAATGGACAACGGAGTAATGGACAGTGATTGCTCCAAAAACTTCTAGACGGGGACCCCTTTGTTTACCCGGGGTCCCCGCTGTTTCAACCACTGAACTGAGAGTCATAAACTGTGCATGACCTAACCTTTGCAACATTCAAGAGTCCTCAACTCCCATAAAGGGAAGCACTGTTATGTTTAATTGTTTATGATATTTCAGAATTTTGTGTGTTTTCTGTTAACATGTATTGTTGTTCTTATTTCCCCAGTCTGGGAGTACTGGATTTAACCGGGGGGGAGTGCAGCGCCCCAGAGTCCTGGTCGTTGCAGTAACGTCGCTCTGCCGCTAAGGGGGGCGATGTTGCGTCTGATTGCACTAAAGGAGTTCACCTGACCAGGTAACAATCACACTACACTTCGCACCAGGGGGATTGGTTCTATCTAGTAGGCCACTCCTCACACTCTGGTAAAACTGGGGGTTGGACAGGAAGAGAGAGAGAAGTAACTGGGAAGAGCTAGAGAGAGGATCTGTCAGGGATGGGATCCTGGCAGACTCCTAAGAGAACAACGCAACAAGTGAGCAACGGGAATACAGCAAAGAGGCAATAGGACCAGAAGGAGTCGTGCTGTAAGATCGAGGCAACATCCTTCTGAGGCGCAAACAGTCGGTGGCCGGAACGCCGAGAAAGTAAGAGACTTTAAGCATTACTTCAAACCACGGCAGGACAGCCAATTATAGGTTGGCTGTCTCACTTAAACACCTAAGCAGACAACGGAGGCAGCTGCGGGAGAGGGGCGACTCTAGGGTCCCGGAAGAACTCCAGGCCTACCCCGTCATACGGGTGCGTCCTAGCCATATCATCTTGGGGACGGAGAGAGAACGAACATCAGAGGCAGACAGAATCAGTTGTGAGGACTATCCCGGGGTGCTCAGCAGGGAAGAACTACAACACATAGGCGCTAGCAGGTAGACGCTGATTCTCACCTGTCAAGGGAACTCCTAATGTGCCTTTGGACCGGCCGGTCTCAGACAGCCCTGTTAACAGTGCTCTGGATTGGCTATCTCGAAGCCTTCAGTAAAGAGGTAAAGAGACTGCAACCTGGTGTCCTCGTTATTTACCGCGACCTGCACCGCACCACCATAACATCATCACCATCCACACCCTTCATTGGACGCCCCTCAGCAGGGTCACGGACCGGGTCTAGCCACCGTGACAACCCCAAACAGAGACTCAGAGGCCCGGTACCGGGTACCCCTCGGCCCTGTGGCAGTGGGGGCGCTCCAGATGGCTTTGTAGGTCAGTATTAGTAATTTTAACTGGATACGCTGAGGAAATGGGAGCCAGAGAAGAGATTTGCAGAGGGGGGAAGCGGAGGAGTAGCGAGGAGAGAGGTGGATTAGTCGGGCAGCAGAGTTAAGGATAGACTGGAGAGGTGCAAGGGTGTTAGCAGGGAGGCCACAGAGGAGGGTGTTGCAGTAGGCAAGGCGGGAGATGATGAGGGCACAAGCATTTTAGTAGATTGACGATCATAGATAGATCATAGAAGTGTATACAGTACAGGAGAATCCAATCACTTACCAGTACCAGTCACTTCCCTCTTCACCCAGTGCAGACCACTATGACCCCACAGTAACGGTACTTCCCTTTTTATTTCCCCTACAGTAACAGAATCTACAAAAGTAAAATATACCCAGTAGTGATGTCTCCCTTTGTGACGCCCATTATAGTGGAAATGTCCTCTATGTGCTCAAACACAACAGCCATGCTCCCTCCTCAGTGGCGACAATACACCAAAAACACTGAATAAGTGAGAGGCAAAGTCATTTTTGAACATCAGTGATTTTTCTCGTAAAACTGGCTAATTTTCATCAGTGTTCTAGATCAGATTTTCATCAGTATTTGGTCAGTGTGTCAGCTTTTACCATCAGACTTTCATCAGTTTTTTCTTCTTTTTTTCACATGAGAAGTTTTCTCAAGCTTCTCTTATCAAACATAAAAATCGGACATCACCCGTATGGCTCATGAATGGCATCTGGGTGCTGTCCAATTTTTTTTTTTTAAAAACCTAGACTTGCATAGTTGAGCTTGATCCATGACTCGGAGAAAAATGATACGTGTCCATGCAATGGCGTAACTAGAGTTGAATGGTCCCCGATGCAAAATTTGGACCAGGGTCTCCTACTGCATGTTGCTCAGCTGTATGGACCCTTGTAGCATTCTAGATCCTATAAAGACATACATGTTTGTCCCCAAGGTAATAAATTCCTCCGTCCTTGCCCCTTCCAGTAATGATACCCCCATCCTGTGCGACATAATACAACATTTTCCCCCCATCTTGGGCCTCTTCCTGGTATAGTGCCCTTTCCATCCTGGTATAATGTCCCCCAATCTGGTATAATGTCCCCATTCTGGTATAATGCCCCCTCCATCCTAGTATCCTATTCCCATACTAGTATAATTCCCCCCATCCTGGTGTAATGTCTTTATCCTGGTATATTGTCTCCTTTCTGGTATAGTGTCTCTGTCCCCATTCAGGTGTAATGTCTGCATTTTGGTATAATATCCCCCTTCCTGGTATAATGTCTGCATTTTGGTATAATGTCACCATCCTGGTATAATGTCCGCATTCTGGTATAATGCCCCCTCCATCCTGGTCTAATGCCTCCCAATCTGGTATAATGTCCCCATTCTGGTATAATGCCCCATTCATCCTGCTATCCTATTCCCATCCTGGCATAATGCCCCCATCCTGGTATAATGTCTTTATCCTGGTATATTGTCCCCTTTCTGGTATAGTGTCTCTGCCCTCATTCAGATATAATGTCTGCATTTTGGTATAATGTCCCCATCCTGGTATAATGCCCCTTCCATCCTGGTCTAATGCCTACCAATCTGGTATAATGTCCCCATTCTGGTATAATGCCCCATTCATCCTGGTATACTACTCCCATCCTGTTATGATGCCCCCCAATCTGGTATTATATCTTAATCCTGGTATATTGTCCCCTTTCTGGTATAGTGTCCGCATTCTGGAACTGTGTCCCCATTCTGGTATTTTGTCTGCATTTTAGTATAATGTCTCCATGCCGGTATAATGTCTCCCATTCTGATATAATGCCCCATCCTGTTATAATGTCCCTATTCTAGTATAATGTGCCCATCTGGTATAACGCCCCCATCCTGGTATAATGTCCCCCATTCTGGTATAATGTCACCTATCCTGGTATAATGTCCCTATTCTGGTATAATCATCTGCATCTACATCTGCATCCCAGCTTCTATCACTAACCACTTCGCTCGGCCTCTCACAGCTCTCAACCTCTGAGACACACAAGGATGGTAACACCCTGGACCTGGTCTTTGTCCGGCTCTGTTCAATCTCCTACCTAAATAACTCGCTTCCCCTCTCTGACCACAACATTCTCTCCTCACAAATCCTCGCCCACCCCAGCACCCTCCTACCTACCACACATTCAGAAATCTACATGCTATCAACCCTCATACACTTTCAGACTCCTTACACTCATCTTTGTCCTCAATCTCCTCATTTTCCTGTCCTGATCTGGCTGTACATCACTACAACGACACTCTTAGAAGCACCCTGGACCAAGTAGCTCCCCTCACCCTCAGAACCGCCAAACACAGAGTGAAACAGCCCTGGCTCACATCACAAACCCGATTTCTCCAGCGATGCTCTAGGAGTGCTGAATGCTTATGGAGGAAAACTCGCACACCAGAAGACTTCACACACTTCAAATTTATGTTAAGGACCTATAACTCTGCCCTTCACCTCGCCAAACAGACCTACTTCACCACCCTGATCTCCTCACTATCCAACAACCCCAAGAAACTTTTTGACACCTTTCACTCCCTCCTCAGGCCAAAAGCACAAGTCCCTCACAGACATTTGTGCTGATGACCTGGCCTCCCATTTTATAGAGAAAATAGACAATATCCATCAGGAAATCCGCTCCCAATCACAAAGTTCAGTGACTCCCATCCCTTCCTGCATTTCCCCTGGCTCACTCTCCACATTCGATCCCATCACAGAAGAAGTAGTCTCCAGGCTCCTCTCTTCTTCTCGTCCGACTACATGCACCACCGACCCCATTCCCTCACACCTCCTCCAGTCTCTCTCTCCAGTCGTCACAACTCACCTAACCACAATCTTTAATCTCTCACTCTCCTCTGGCATTTTCCCATCCTCCTTCAAACACTCTATCATTACTCCATTACTAAAGAAACCCGCCCTCGACCCATAATGCACAAATAACTACAGATCAGTCTCCAACCTCCCCTTTATCGCCTATATCTTGGAGCGCCTGATCTACTCCCACCTTACCCGTTACCTCTCCATTCACTCCCTCCTAGACCCTTCACAGTCTGGTTTCCGCCCCTTACACGCGACAGAAACTGCACTCATCAAGGTGACCAATGACCTTCTGACAGCAAAATGTAACGGTGACCACTCTCTGCTCATTCTTCTCGATCTTTTGACACTGTTGACCACCGTCTCCTACTCTCTAGGCTGCAGTCACTAGGCATTAAGGACACTGCTCTCTCCTGGTTCTCCTCCTATCTTTCTGATCGCTCCTTCAGTGTTCTGTTCTCTGGCTCCACTTCATCTCCTCTTCCTCTCACTGTCGGGGTACCTCAGGGCTCAGTCCTTGGCCCCCTTCTCTTCTCTCTCTACAAGGCCCCAGTTGAACAGACTATCAGCAGATTTGGCTTTCAGTACCATCTTTATGCCGATGACACACAACTATACACGTCAGCCCCTGACCTTACCGCCGCTGTACTACATAACGCCACTGACTGTCTGTCTGCAGTCTCCAACATCATGTCCGCTCTCTATCTGAAACTCAACCTCTCCAAAACTGAACTTCTTCTGCTCCCGCCTTCTACTAACCTCCCTAAATCTGACATTTCTCTCTCCGTGGGTGGCACCATAATAACCCCCCCCCGGCAGCAGGCGCGCTGTCCGGGTGTTACGTTTGACTCCAATCTCTCCTTCACATGCCATATACAATCTCTTGCCCGCTCGTGCCGCTTACACCTAAAGTAAATATAGGTAAACTGACTGAACAGCAATCTAGTCTGAACTGGTGCATAACCAAAAAAGTCTTACATAGCAAATAGATCAATGGATGCACTCAATTGTACTAAAGCTAGGGAAATGTGAGATACATGAAATGTGAATAGCATAATGGCTTGTGAAATCTATGAAAAAACACATGAGATGCTTACCACAAGATTTGGCCAAAAATTGTGAGCCCATCCACCAAACGTCAAGGTAATCTCAGATCGGATGGCTACTATGTACTATTTTTTCTGATTTGAACGCCCCGCCCTTCACCATGCTGTGATTTTAATTACATCCAAACACAGTTGGTTCTAAGCTTCCTATAAAAGCAGGCTTTATCATGTTATTAGCCATAGGTAAGTGTTCACACTAGGCAGTCAGGTCAGGTACCCATCCGATCTGAGATTACCTTGACGTTTGGTGGATGGGCTCACAATTTTTGGGCAAATCTTGTGCTAAGCATCTCATGTGTTTTTTCATAGATTTCACAAGCTATTATGCTATTCACATTTCATGTATCTCACATTTCCCTTGCTTTAGTACAATTGAGTGCATCCATTGATCTATTTGCTTACACCTAAAGAACATCTCTAGAATCCGCCCTTTTCTCACCATGGAAACAACAAAAACTCTCACTGTCGCCCTAATCCACTCCCGCCTGGACTACTGTAACTCTCTATTAATTGGCCTCCCCCTCACACGACTTTCCCCTCTCCAGTCTATCCTTAATGCAGCAGCCAGGGTTGTCCATCTAGCTAATCGTTACTCGGACGCGTCCGCTCTTCGCCAGTCATTACACTGGCTGCCCATTCATTACAGGATACAATTCAAAGTTCTTGTTCTCACCCACAAAGCTCTCCACAGTGCGGCACCCCCTTACATCTCCTCCCTCATTTCTGTCTATCGGCCTAACCGACCACTGCACTCTGCAAATGACGTTCGACTAACCTCTGCACTAATCCGTACCTCCCACTCCCGACTCCAAGACTTCTCCCGTGCTGCGCCAATCCTCTGGAATGCTCTACCCCAAGATATTAGGACCATCCACAACTTGCATAGTTTTAGGCGCTCGCTCAAAACACATTTGTTCAGAGCGGCCTATCATGTTCCCTAATCAAAGTCATTTTATGTTTGTGTGTAAAGCGCTGCGGAATATGTTGGCGCTATATAAATAAAGATTATTATTATTATTATTATTATTATAATGTCCCTATTCTGGTATAATGTCCCCATCTTGGTATAGCGTCCCCATCCTGGTATAATGTCCTCATCCTGGTATAATGTCCCCATTCTGGTATAATGCACTCCATTCTGGTATAATGTCTGCATTTTGGTATAATGTCACCATCCCAGTATAATGTCTCCCATTCTGGTATAATGCGCCCATCCTGGTATAATGCCCCCATCCTGGTATAATGTCTCCCATTCTGGTATAATGCCATCATCTTGGTATAATGTCCCCATTATGGTATTATATCCCTCACCCTGCCATAGTGTCCCTAATATGGTATAATGCCCCATCCTGGTATAATGTCCCCATTCTGGAATAATGTCTCCCATCCTGGCATAATGCCCCTATTCTGGTATAATGTCACCTATCCTGGTATAATGTCCCTATTCTGGTATAATGTCCCCCGCCTTGGTATAGTGTCCCCATCCTGGTATAATGTCCCCATCCACTCCATTCTGGTATAATGCCCTTATTCTGGTATAATGTCCCCATTATGGTATTTTGTCCCCCATCCTGGTATAGTGTCCCTATTCTGGTATAATGACCCATCCTGGTGTAACGTCACCATTCTGGTACAATTTCCCCATCCTGGTATAATGTCATCCATCCTGATATAATGTCCATATTCTGGTATAATGTCCCTATTCTGGAATAATGTCCTCCATCTTGGTATAGTTTCCCCATCCTGGTATAATGTCCCTATCCTTGAATAATGTTCCCTTTCTGGTATAATGCACTCCATTCTGGTATAATGTCCCTATTCTGGTATAATGGCCCCATCCTGGTATAATGTCCCCATTTTGGTATAATGACCCCCATCCTGGTATAATATCCCGATCCTGGTATAATGCCCCCCATTCTGGTATAATGTCTTTATCCTATAATATTGTCTCCATTCTGGTATAATGTTCCCATCCTGATATAATGTCTCCCATTATGGCATAATGCCACTATACTGGTATAATGTCCCCATCCAGGTATAATGTCCTCATTCTGGTATAATGTCCCAATATAGGACGCACATCCAGGTGAAATTGACATCAGTGGGTCCTTCTCCTGCACGGGCCCGGTCGCTGTTGCACCCTCTACGCCCTTGTCTCCATGTTTTGGCGTGAACCATTTGGTTCACAAAAATACATGGACATGTGAACATCACCGTACACTGTAATAGGCATGAGCTCTACCTGTGAGAAACACGGATTCACCTCCTACATGACGTGTGAATGCAAACAATAAAAGCACGGACGGCTGCCGAATTCAATCACACTGGTGGGGCCCCTCGGCACATTTTATGTCTAATGTACATTTATGTCCCCGTATAGGAAGGCGCACTATTTTTTACAAAGTTTTCTTTTCGATTCCAAACTTTTATTTTAAGTATACAAATTGAATGTATCATTCATTTCGCCTGGTTATTGTATATGTGTGCTGTCAGCCGGAGACGCCAGGGTAATAGGTTTTTCATGGCCGTCCTTCCTCCAAGAAATCGTTATGTCTTCTGTCTCAATGTCACGGGGTTCTTCTATAACTGTCTGCTGGTCCAGGGATGAAATGTCGATTTGTGTTGCGCCGCATTACATATCTATGGGAACTGACCTCTGCTCAGACAGGACTGTGTATAAGTAGGAATCATAGTATTTCCTCTAAGGCTCCAGATCCAATTTATAGAATTGTAAGAGGCTGAACTGCTTCCAGAAATGTGCGGTTTGTATGGTCTGCGCTACCAGAGCCAGCTGAAAACAGGCCACACACTGTCTGCAGGACCATTCATTACGGCAGCTACGTCTGGGACACCGTCCATATATCGAGACAGGGCCCCCTAGTGGTCAGATCGTGACACTCACTTATTCCTAGCAGAAATCATAATTATAATAATAATAATCTTTATTTTTATATAGCGCCAACATATTCCGCACCAGATTTGGGGAGACGTTCTGCTGCCCCATAGGTTGGGGATATATCCTGATTTCAACAGTGTCTGCATCGTCAGGACAGATATATGTTTGAGTACAATGGTAAAGTAATGAGAGAACGGCTCAGTGCTCCATCAATCCGCCCATAGGGGTACTTGCACGGCAGGTGCAAGACGTCTTTGGATTGTCTGCTGCACAGACTGGAGGTGCCCTGTGTGAACAAGACTAAGCAGTTGTTGTTTTTTTTAATTTAGGCGCATGATATTGTCGGGGTATAATATGAGTGGGGGCACTGTGAGGGAATCATAATTTGTGTGGGACAATAGAGAGGCATCATAATATGTGAAGACACTGTGGAGGCATCATAATGTGTGACTGACACTGCTCTCCTGTGTGCCCGCTCTCCGGCCATCACTGTGCTGAATGCCTGTGGGCGGAAGAAGCCGCCGGGAAGCCGCAGGCATTCAGCAATGTCAGATGATATTTTTTCCCCCAAAGTGAGCCTTCCTCAGGGAGGCCGAAGGCAGCCCCCTCGGCAGGTGCATACCCTGCCTACCCCTTGTCTCGACCCTGGCTGGCTTTGTTATTGGGAACTGTGGCTGTCACTGTTATGGGGAATTATGGCTGTCACTGTTATGGGGAACTGTGGCTGATACAGTTTTAGAGCACTGTGGCTGAAACGTGAGTTTAGAAGGGCATTAGCTTAGGGTTGCTAGTATAAATGATAAGTTCATTTTAAGACTGAGGTCTGGTCGCCACAAAGGTACTGCACCTCATCCAGAGGTGTGGGACTTCACTCTCGGGTAAGGAGGGGGCACTAACCGGGACTCCACTCCGGCATTCAAAACCACAACACTCCAGTCAGGGCATCTGGGTTTACCGTTAGGGAGGATGGCCTCATCCCAGTCTGGAGAGCGTTACTAGGTAGAGGGTGTGGGTGTAGCAGGTAGTAAGAGGAGGAGCTAATTAGGAGGTAAAGTGATGGAGATTGTGAGCGGAAGTAGATGGAGTGAGACGTGCTGAGAAGGAGCTCTCTGTGAGAGGGAGCTAGAGAGAGAAAGAAGCTTCAGAAGCAAGAAGGGGTCCTAGGGGCACGGGTAGTGAGGAATCCACCCGTGGGGCCCGCATCCACGCTGACCATCACCTGGTGGAGGGACCAGGGCGCAGTGTGGACCCGACCCCCTAGACTAGTGGAGGACTACAAGACTCAGCTAGCCAGTCAGAGACTGCAGCATATGCATGTGCTGCAGCCACATCCAACACATTCGCTGAAAAGGCAGCCACATAGGATCCAGGGGACCAACAGATAGTGTCGCCCCACAAGATCTGAGGCTGCTGGATTCGGACACTGTGTGTGAAGGCGCAGGGCAGAAGGGTTGGAGCCAGCGCAGCGAGACGGCCAGGAAAGGAACAGGGGGTTCTGGAAGGTGCACCCAATTTACTTGAGAGCTGGCTGGACCACAGACCCGAAGGACACAGCACCCCGGCTGTGGACTACAACTAAGAACTGTGAGTAAACGTGTGGAAACTGTACCCTGCACTACAACCACCATCATCACCCTTTAACACCATCACTGCCCTGGGGTGTAGCTCTACCTGTGGAGAGCTGTAACAACACTGCTGCATCACCATCAGCCCCAGCGGTCTCTTCAAGCAGCTTTTATTGGACGCCCAGGGCCACGGACCGGGTCACTGCTGCTGTGACACATCCCCTTTAAGAACTATCCGACCCAGCCCGAGTACCCCACACGCGCCGCTCCTGAGTGCCAGTGGCAGTGTCGGGACTTTATGCGAGAGACTCGTGCGAGTTTCTAGCATTGAACTCGCAAGTGTGACCCCGGATTAATAGTGTAAAACACAAGGGGGTAACATTAAGGCATAAGTGGTACATAGCATTACACAACAGCGTAAAACACATGACAATACATAGACATTTTACAACAAGGTATTAACACATAGGTACACCATCCATGTACTGCATAAAATGCACGGGACCAGCATGAAGGAGAGGGGGCCCAGCCAAGGGTCTCCGCCACCTCCTTACAGACTGACCATGCTTCCATACAAGCCACGCCACAATGTTGGACCATACTATTACCAAGCAGGGGTGGGAGGACAGGGGCCACAGACAATCGAATTTGATGTTATGGATCAAGTCCCTGGTAGCTCTGACATCCAGGTCGTTTCCCCCAGCATTATTAAAATGTCTGAGGGCCTGTCCAAACTTGCATTGAAATAAAATTTAGGCATGAGTCTTGTCCAGAACATACCACTAACGCAAATCCATTGGACCATGGCCTCTTCTTTCGGGAAGGCTGGCTGATGGTGGGGCGGCCTGACATCTGCCCTCAACGCTCCCCATAATACATAAGAATGGCCTAATACCCACACCAGTAATGAGCGATCTGAAAAACAAAAACAACTACCAACTCGTACACTTGCACCACATGCATCTGCAGCGCCCCAGAGTCCTGGTCGTTGCAGTACTGATGCTCCGCCGCTAAGGGGGGGTATGGTACGTCTGATGGCACTGAAGGAGTTCACCTGACCAGGTATCACAGACACCAATACACTTCACAGTCTGGCCTCCAGGGGGAGCTAAGGGTTCTATTCACTAGGCCACTCCCCACAATCTGGTAAAACTGGGGGTTGGATAGGAAGTTAGAGAGAAGCTGACTGGGTTGGAGCCAGGCAACATCCTGTGGCAGAGGGTGTTGCAGGGGAAGATTCAGGGGGGTCCCTGTCAGGGGTGGGATCCTGACAGAGGCCTAGCGAACTGAGAGAACGTTACGGGACCGCGCCTGCACCTGATCACGGCGGTACCCCAAGAAAGGACAAGAAGCGAGGTTTATTGTGCTGAGTGAGAAATGAGATCAACGCAACAAGGAGAAACACCAGTAGGAGTCATGCTGTAAGACGAGGCAACATCCTACTGAGGCGCGCAGCCGGTGGCCGGAACCCCGAGGAAGTATAGAGCTCCAGGCCTAACTTCAAACCTACGGCAGGACAGTAAGTTATAGGCGGGCTGTCTCACCCAAATCACCTAAGAAGACATAGGGGGCAACAACAGGAGAGGGGCGACACTAGGGTCCAGGAAGAGCTCCGAGCCTACCCGTCATACGGGTGCGTCCTAGCCATATCATCTGGGGGACGAAGAAGAACATCATAATCAAGTTGTGAGTGAACTTCAGAAACAGACACAACAGTTGTGGGGACTATCCCGTAAGCACAGCAGGGGGGGACCACAACACACAAGCGCTAGAAGGTAGGCACAGATTTCCACCTGCAAAGGGAACTCTGGAGGTGCCATCGGACCGGCCGGACTTGCGCAGCCTGGTTAACCGTATTCCGGACCGAGGATCCTGAAGCCTTCAGTAAAGAGGTAAAGAGACTGCAACCTGGTGTCCTCGTTATTTACTGCGGCCTGCACCACATCATAACATCATCACCATACCTCCACCTTCATTGTACGCCCCTCAGCAGGGTCATGGACCGGGTCTAGCCACCGTGACAACCCCAGAGCAGAGACTCAGAGGCCCGGTACCGGGTACCCCTCGGCCCTGCGGCAGTGGGGGCTCTACAACTCCCCAACTCACTGATTTATAACATGTCGATGTGAATATAGGACTTCAACTCCCAACAACCAATCTTGCATACCACAGATGCATTCAGCCCCATCTTGCTGCCTCAGTCGCTGCCCCTCTTCTACATGAATGGGACCTAGAATCTGACCCATCCAGGCCCATGGTCACTAAACACCTCTTGATAATTGATATAAACTGAAACTGTGACAATGCCAATATGTTAACACATGAATCAGAAGGGTTCTAGTGTTACCCCCCTCAATTCGAAGTACTTCGATGTCCAATGTACCGGGCACTAGAATAGACTTTCCACTGCCCACAGCTCAATTACACATCCCTTTGCCACAGGGGTCTGTTTTTGATCTCCTCAAAAAAGAACAAACCACCTTAGATTCATAAACCACATTACTAGATTGTAAACGGCCCTGACTGCGACCACTACCACTCACCAACTCGCTAATTCTGAAACGGCCAAAAAAGGCTAAAACAAACGCCACTCGAAATAACAACGTCTCATATCCTGACATACACACTTCATTCAATGACTGAAAAATTCCTCCCAGCAGTTCGAACGAAACCAGGCATTGTCTGTCCCCTTCTGTAGCGGTTTAGCACTCGCCACACCATAAAATCCTTAGTACTTCTCACCTGGTGTTGGTGCTGTGTGGTGGCCATTGTTGTTGGAGTTTTGTGCCTGTGGGGTGGCACGGCCTGGAGTAATGGGGACTCCACCTCGCAGCATGGGTGGGGCCCCAGGTCGTCCGCCCTATTGGTTCACTGTAGGTGTGACGGTGCGTTGCGCACAACACTGTCCCTTTCACGCTAGGGACCCACTGAGAGGTTCCCCGTGATGTGGTAGTGGGCTTCATACAGTCTGGTCAGAATGTTAAACTAAGGAACTCATGTTCAGTTTCTTAATTTTTGCCTAGATCAAATTATGAATATTGAGACATGCGGTCTATGTCTATTTCTACAGCTATAGCTTAATCCTTAGTAACATCCCCAGCTCCTTGCCCCCGCTGCTGGAGAAGACCCTGCCGAACCAATCCACTCTCTCATCACCCGCAAAAACTGTGACACCTCAATCTCATCAGTCCTTGCATACTCAACCTGCCGCGCACAATCAACATTCCCCCTACATGCTGACGTACAATGACCACATTGCTTACCAGGCTGACTACAAGACTGACTCAGAACAGCTGTTGGGTGTTTGTAAAACTGCCTCGGACTCCGCGCCTGATGATGCCAGTCCTTCCTTCTCTGATGCGACTGTTGGCTCTCCCGCAACCAGTGGTCCTTCAGTTCCTGTTGCGTCATCACTGTAATCCTTGTGTTTTGCTGAAGCTGGTGCAGGCACTAGCTAACAGTCCTGTTACAGCCATTTCCCCCTTCTGTGTCCACCCTGCCTTCATCATTGCGCCCCCGAGATCTGTCACTCCAGGATTTCCGGTCTCTCAGCCTGCCACCCTGTCTTGGTGCAAACGCCTTGTCCTCATCACAGCCCATTTCCCCTGGCCGCCCCAGGACACCGGTATGAACAAGTCCATTGAACTGGACGCCAATGTGAATGTCATCATGTCTACGTAAGATAACATCAGTGCTCCCTGACATATGTAGACACTCACTATTGGGACGGCTCTCTGGCGTTGATCCCTCATGGACCTCCGTGCCACTGGAGTAATACCAAGATAGATTATTACACTTTGGGGCTACTTAGTTTGGAAAAACGAAGGCTAAGGGGTGATCTTATGTTAATGTATAAATATATGAGGGGACAATACAGAGACCTTTCTGATGATCTTTTTAATCATACACCTGAGACGGGGACAAGGGGGCATCCTCTACGTCTGGAGGAAAAAAGGTTTAAGCATAATAACAGATGCGGATTCTTTACTGTAAGAGCAGTGAGACTATGGAACTCTCTGCCGTATGATGATGTAATGAGTGATTCATTACTAAAGTTTAAGAGGGGACTGGATACCTTTCTTGAAAAGTATAATGTTACAGGGTATATATATTAGATTCCTTGTTAGGGTGTTGTTCCAGGGAACTAGTCTGACTGCCGTATGTGGAGTAGGGAAGGAATTTTTTTCCCCAATGTGGAGCTTACTCTTTACCACATGGGGTTTTTTTTTTGCCTTCCTCTGGATCAACATGTTAGGGCATGTTAGGTTAGGCCATGGGGTGAACTAGATGGACTAAAAGTCTTCCTTCAACCTTAATAACTATGTTACTATGAGTCCGCTTCCGGAAGGTCCCTGGTGGGGCTCCTATTTTGCCCTCGGGGTCAATTCCGGGCTCAGCCTCACAGGAGGTTGAGACCTCCTAGGGTGCTTTTTGAGGCATTGGTTCCACATCTGCCTCTCCGACCTCACTGCTCAACATCCGCAAATGCTGCTGAAGCCATCAAAGGCCTTTCTCCACCACCAAGAACTTGCAGCTTTCAGGCAAAGCCTTCATATTTCGAACACAGGAGCTCTGACGCAGATCCACTAATGGACTGACACTGCCATGCCCCGGCTCCCCTATATACCCTTCCAGTCAGGTAAGATGCCCTGGGAAGACACTCTCTTGGTTCCCATCCCAATTTGCTATGGGACCCTGCTCCCCCCAATCTCCAAAACGCCATTTTGGTTCCCTATAAACCTACTCCTAATAAACCACCATGATACCCAGGGCCCGGCAGGCATCCTAGTCATGTGGCCCTCCCTTTTAACACAGTGTGGTCACAGAATGGACCCTACTTTCATCGGTATCTCAAGGAAGCGTTTCATCGGCTTTTTACACAAGTTCATTGCGGATCTGAGGCTCGCTTTATCCATCTTCTATTCCTGAGCCCTCGAGAAGCCGCTTTTTCCGGGCGAGCGTCTTGCCAGATCTCCACGGCATTTTCATTATTTTTTTTCTCAAACAGCTTTTGCAGTAACTTTGATTGCAGATCTCCTTATGCGGAATCCAGTTATCTGCCGTCGTAATCGCTCCCACATCTGTTTTTTGGTTTTATTTCTGACAAATGAAGCAGAAACATAGATGTATTGCATTTTCTGTGTTACCGAAGCCGCCAGAAATGAAAACCGCCTGGCAACTTAGTCAAGTGTAAATGATTTTGTGAAAGTCAGAAAAGTTTATTGTCCTTCCAGTATAGACTATATTATTTGTGTGTGAGAGGAAGATGATCAGCAGAGACATGAGGGAACGAGGCCTACAGATTCTTTGACTTCTTCAATTTATAGACATTATTGCCATGTAACTCTAGTAACCTATCAGGTTGCTGCTTCCTTTTTCAAACAAGCCATAGAAAAATGAGAGCTACAATCTTATTGGTTGCTATGAACAGTAGACACTGATTTTCAGTAGTCTCAGAAGCATAGCAACCAATAACATTGCTTCTTTCATTTCTCCGCCAGCTTTTTGAAAATGAAAGCTATAATTTGATTGGTTCCTATGGTCAGACTATACTGGAACACTGCTGTCTCTTTAATATGGCAACCAATTGGGATGCTGCTTTCATTTTTCAATCAGCCTTAAGAAAATGAAAGCTGTAATCTGATTGGATGCTATGTCCAGCAGATACTGATTTTCAGTAGTCTCAGAGGCATGGCACCCAATGAGATTGATGATTTCGTTTCTCAACTAGCCTAGAAAAATGAAAGCTTTATTCTGATTGGTTGCTAAGGGCAGATTACTATATAAATCCAGCATCCTAGAGACCAGTCAGATTGTTCTTTTTTTTAACATAGTTGAGTCTGAAAGTGGATGTATAAAGGGGTGCACAAACATTTTGGCATTTAATGCTTCCAAATGCAAGTACATGCCCCCATTACAGAAATTAAATTCCAAATAGTGCATATGCATCTCCTCATCATCTCCCAAAATGAATACTAGCTCTTTACAGGGGTAGTCCCATCTCCAAGATTCTATCTCAATATGTAGTGCATGTAATAATAATAATAATAATATAAAATACCTCTGATTAGAAATGTAGTATAGTTCTTCTGATTAGCTATGCCGCTTAGCCCCATGTGCAGGCCATTGTAGTAGCTTAGGTATCCATGGTTATCTCACATAGTGACAGTTTGTTATTTGTTTTGGTCGTAACCATGGATACCTAAACTACTGCAATGCCCTGTACATGGGGTAAGCGACGTAGTGAATCAGAAGAACTATATTACATTTTTAATAGGATATACTTGGTAATTTTATTATCTTGAAGATGGGAATACCCCTTTAAAGTAAAACTGGCCGTCACACTAAACCTCCTAAATATATTGAGACTCTGGACCCCATAAATAAAGACCCCAAACTAGATACTATCTTAAAACAGACAAACTCGCCTTTTAATACAGGCTCTCCCGACTTACCCGCATCTATGAACACTGAACTCGGTCAATCAGACGGAATGACCGTTGCAGTTCCAAGTATCCGATCTTTCTCGTCCCGACATCAGGGAGATTTGGGAGACTCCTATACCCATTGGGTTGTCCGTTGATCCTGTGGAAGTGTGGCTTCAGACGACTGTCACCTAATGTACATGGAGTTCTTAAAGGGCTATTGCCATCTTCATAAATGTCCGTTGTCAGACAATTATTTTGCAATTTAACGTTTATTAACATTTTCAGCCGTTCTTGAGATATTAACACTTTTTTCTTTTGTTTACAGCTCGTTGCCTTGGAGACCGACCACCACTGCTAAGCAGCAGAACATACGCAGTGCTTGCAATCTATTTTCTATTGCGCTTGTAAGTGCTGTGTTAAAGCTGACCAGAATTTCTAGAGAACACTGTTACCTCCTAATCGCGACCAGCTTCGGGACAATGCTTCCAAGATACACAGCAACGGTGGTCGGTCTCCTAGGCAACGAACTGTAAACAAAAAGAAAAGTGTTAATATCTCAAAAATGGCTCCAAATTTTAATAAGCCTCAAATGGCAAAAGTGCTTCTTTTTACAAGCACTATCCGACAAGATCCATCTATTAAGAAAGGCCTCAGTTTGGACCATCCTCCACCCACTTTTTCTCCAGGCTATGCTCATGTGCTTTCAATCTTCCAGGCTGTTATCAGAGTCGGACAGCTGCACGCGTTCCATAACTTTCACATGTATCTGCCAAAATCTAATGAGCAGAAAAATTCTGTTATTTCTTACGAATCTCGACTTTCCATCTATTTATATGAAATCAAACGCATCAGAGACTAAACTTTCTGTTCATGTTTTAAACCCTTATTTTGGAAATTTCAGGAATATGCTTAACCTCAAACTACTGTTTAATTTATATATATATATCTTTATTGAATATTGAAAAAAACCTTTTTTGTTTTTTACTTTTCACATTTCACACCAAGTAACCCATCTAATGATATCACCAGGTTATTATAGTTTTTTTTCTTACATGTGTGTAAGAAAATTTATTTTAGGTGAAAAAAAAACATTTTTTTCCATCTTTTAATGTGATTGTGGCTTTTTACATTCTATTTTTTTTTTTTTTTTTATTGCACTTTTTTATGCATACGGTATATAATTTTTCCCTAAAGATCTCTGGAGAACATTTTTTAAATTACTTTATTGATCATTTCTTTGCACTGTAACTAGGATATCCAGGAGAGCCATGATTACAAGGGAACTTGCACTCCCCCTTAAAAATGCATTTTTTACTCTTGATGTTACTTCCTTGTTCTCCAATATTGAACATGATTTGGAAGTTAAGGTGGTGGAGTATTTTTATGTCAGTACAGTTTGGTTCTGGACCATTGGAGGAGCTTTATCTTAAAAAGGATTGGATTTATACTCAACCATAATATTTTTGCGTTCAAGGATGGGACCTATCAAAAGTTGAGGGGTTGCGCCATGGGCACGGGATTCACCCCTAGTTACGCATATTTGTTTGTTTCTATTCTCTCCACATTGAGAGGTGTGTCTAAATAGTATAAGGGCTGAGGAACATCAAATGTGTAGAAGGAGAACTGGAACTGATAGATTTAAATACAGTTTTGTTATTATCTTTAATAGTTCACATTGGAACATTAGAGGGGTACCCAATAAATACTGGTTGATTTTGAAGAATGACCTGGTTTTAGCGAAGGTCATACCAAAAACCCTAATATAGTTTTTAGGAGAAATATCTTAAAAATCATATAGCACCAAGTCACATTTATATAAAAAAGAAAAAGTTTACCTATGTGAAGGATTAATTATCTCTATTTCCGAAACTAGTGGGTACCTACCGGTTTGGGGAGCCAAATCCCAATGCTGCGCAATGGTCAAGCACGGTTGTGGTCAAGCTTCTACTGGTGAGATTTTTTCTATCAATCAGTTTTTAAATTGTAATATATCCTCTGTTGTTTATCTACTCGAATGCAGTTGTAAGCAGCAATATGTTGGTCGTACTATACAATCAGTAGAATGAATAAACACAGGTCGAATATTAGGAATGTAGTAATGAATCACAGTCTCTATAGGCATTATTGTATAGTAATGAGCACCAAAAAACACCATTAATTTATGGCTAACATTGTTGGAGCAAAGTCTGGAAAAGTCCCGGACAGGTCTCAGAACCTCATGAATACAGAATCTTTCTGGATCTTTAAATTAATGGTTGTGCATATTGTATTGGTTCCAATTGAAACTATTTTTATTCGAATATATGGTTTTATATTGTATATTTTATATAACATGTTAATGTTTTTTTTGTACTGTTTAAACTTTTTTCTGCTTGTGGATATGTGACAGCTGCTCCTATAGATCGGGGCATAACTCCATGAGAGATTATAAATGCTGTCCTGTCCTTACAAGCAAAGGGTTAATGCTTTAGATATAAGTGTTATGGCATCTCCGATGAGTATAAGTGTCGGGAGTGTTTTCCTTATTCATATAGCTGATGAAGGAGATGGACCGTCCCTGAAACGGGTAGCGCAATAAATACGATCAACCTGGAACCGGACCCTCCTCCTTCACGGCATTGACCGCGTGACATCGCATTCCTCCCTTCTTGATATATACACTCACCGGCCACTTTATTAGGTACACCATGCTAGTAACGGGTTGGACCCCCTTTTGCTTTCAGAACTGCCTCAATTCTTCGTGGCATAGATTCAACAAGGTGCTGGAAGCATTCCTCAGAGATTTTGGTCCATATTGACATGATGGCATCACACAGTTGCCGCAGATTTGTCGGCTGCACATCCCAAAGATGCTCCATACAAGGCAGGATGGATCCATGCTTTCATGTTGTTTACGCCAAATTCTGACCCTACCATCCGAATGTCGCAGCAGAAATCGAGACTCATCAGACCAAGCAACGTTTTTCCAATCTTCTACTGTCCAATTTCGATGAGCTTGTACAAATTGTAGCCTCAGTTTCCTGTTCTTAGCTGAAAGGAGTGGTACCCGGTGTGGTCTTCTGCTGCTGTAGCCCATCTGCCTCAAAGTTCGACGCACTGTGCGTTCAGAGATGCTCTTAGGCCTACCTTGGTTGTAACGGGTGGCGATTTGAGTCACTGTTGCCTTTCTATCAGCTCGAATCAGTCTGCCCATTCTCCTCTGACCTCTGGCATCAACAAGGCATTTCCGCCCACAGAACTGCCGCTCACTGGATTTTTTTTCTTTTTCGGACCATTCTCTGTAAACCCTAGAGATGGTTGTGCGTGAAAATCCCAGTAGATCAGCAGTTTCTGAAATACTCAGACCAGCCCTTCTGGCACCAACAACCATGCCACGTTCAAAGGCACTCAAATCACCTTTCTTCCCCATACTGATGCTCGGTTTGAACTGCAGGAGATTGTCTTGACCATGTCTACATGCCTAAATGCACTGAGTTGCCGCCATGTGATTGGCTGATTAGAAATTAAGTGTTAACAAGAAGTTGGACAGGTGTACCTAATAAAGTGGCCAGTGAGTGTACATTACAAGGGAAATCGTCCACTACAGTGATACATTTCACTGCTAGACCCCACAAGCTCTGCTATGCCGGCAGGTACCTGGTGATCATGTGGTCACATGGTCCTAGAAAAGCATCAGAGAGGCCGATCCTTCACTACAAACTATGTAACTTGGAGAACAGAGGACAGAAGCAGTAATAAACCACCTCTGTCTTCTCCTCTTGGTTCCCGGCTGTGAGATCGGACTTGAAGCAGGAGCTTTGACGCCGCTCTGTAAATTTACCAAAGCCATGAACCAATCACCATAAATTTATGATACTTGGTCCCTATGAGGTTGAAGAAAAAGTAAAGGAATTGATTGATAGGTGTGTATGTGCCCTGCTGGGAATCCATACAATAAATGAATTAAACAGTGGCATGCATAAAAGAGTGGGTGCCCCATAGCAAAATATGATCAAATTGGGGTTTTGTTTTGCCACCCAGGACAGAGGGGCTTTGTGTATGTTCCCCTAACCACCCTTCCACAACCTTCAGCCAATTCTACACTTCTTATTTGTTAACCATGGATGCAAAAGGGGTGGCACTCCATTATAGTATTATCACAATGTAGCGGCATGGCAAGCTTGATGGTACATGTGGTAGAGAGTTGTTCTGAGGAGTGCTTCCCTCCGCTAAGCTCTGAGACATTTCCGTGACACAGGTTTAGTACTTTTTCTTCAGTTTATCCCTTTTATTCCATGTAATTATATATACTGTATTGTTTTGTTCCCATTTTGCTAAATCTTTGTATACTTTTCATAAACACTGCCTACCTCTCCAGATTAACTATATCAAATTTAATAGCTCCGTTCCTATTGCTGTGTAAACCGCACCCCTGAAGCCGTACTCTACCTGTACCGGTTGTCCAGTCGGGCTGTATAAACTATTTGTGGTGGCAGCTAGTTCCTTTTGTTATTGTGGAGTTGGCAGTGACCGTATCGGTGTGTATATGTATATATAAATATAGATATTCGAAGGCTTGGAATCGGAGGTGTATATATACCATATGCTCACTGTGAGTTCCCCACAAATGGCCTAGTAGCAGAAACAGTCGCCGCCTTGTCCATCACTCATCAGTCAATTTTGCAATTGTCCTGACAATTGGAGGCAGCGGAGGAGCATCCCCTGACAGTAAAATTCCCAAAACTGGCACCCAATGTTTGGCAATTACACTCACAATTTTGGGTATCTTGCACAACACCAACTATTCCTATATTAGCCTCTTATCTGGACTAAGGAGACCATGAAGAGCATCAGGAGTCCCTCAGATTTTTAAGTTGCGCTCAATTACAATTCAAATTAACCGCAGTGAAATTCTCCCGGTGAACTAGCGTCTACACCGTGAGACTTTTTCTCACTGTGCGAATGGGGATCTCACCGAGGTCACCGCAGTTCATTAGCCCGGCTGGGAACGCAGCCTCAGTGACCGGAGGTAACCTCGATGACATCACCGCTGGTCACTGACGCTGCACTCGCAGCAGCTCATTCACCAGTAGTTCTCAGCCTGGACGGTCGCATCGTGGCACCCTCCACACTGAAAACTATTAATCCTCAGACATGTGAGTGTGGGACAGAACGACCGACAGGTAAGGGATATGGTTGTTTTTAATTTTTGTTTTATTACAGGCGACAAAGGCTTCAATGGAATGGGCATTAGGTGAGTATAACTGTGTTTGTTATTTTTAAATAAAAATTGAAAAGTGTTTTGTTTTATCTGGAATAAAAGTCTTTATTCTGGCTGTATGTTTATTTACCACATAACTATAGGATTAGTAATGGATAGGAGTCCTATAGACACCTCTCCATTACTTAGCCATGAGCTTGATGTCACCTGACAATACAAAGTTGACATCAACCCCACAAATATAAACCCCACTCCCCGGTACCACAGGGCAAGTGGGAATAGCTGGGCAAAGCGCCAGAATTGGCGCATCTAATAGATGCGCCTTTTCTGGGTGGCAGCGGGCTGCTATTTTAAGGCTGAGGGGGTAATATCCATGGCATCTTAACAGCCTGAGAATACCAGCCCCCAGATGTCTGCTTTAGCAAGGCTGGTTGTCAAAAATGGGGGAGGGAGGGGGAATCCCACATCATTTTTAAAAATTATTTATTTAAATAATTTAAAAAGCAGCGTGGGGACCCCTCTATCCTTGATAACCAGCCTTGCTGAAGCTGACAGCTGATGGTTGCAGCCCCCAGCTGTCAGTTTTGCCTGGCTGGTTATCAAAAATACAGGGGAACCCACGCAATTTTTAAAAATTATTTATTTAGAGCGCAGGTGCTGGGTGATAAATGCTCCCATCAGCCACTCCTGCTCTCACTTATTAGTGGCAGCAGGCGTAGGTTGATGGGAGTAGTAGTCTTATTAGCAGTGACCGGAGGTAAACTTTATACCTCAGATTACAGGTGCGGACCCATGTTGTCATTTGACAGCGTGGGAACCACGGCTGTCTGACCGGCAGTAATGATTTTAATGATCAGAAGCAGTGTTTGCCCCGCTGTCTTGCACATGACGGTGTGACAAACACCTGGTGTTTGGGGGGCCGAACCTGAGCAGTAACACGGACTTCCTGGTGAAATCCATGTTCGAGGTCCGTGCCCAAATAGTAGATGTTCGGTATGGATGCTGAACTTTACTGTTCAGATTCACCCATCTCTAATAATGACCAATTCTGTTATATGGTGGACATATATTTTTGACTGCAGTTTGTCCAAGTGTGTGAATAAACAGTGCACACAACCCATGTAGAATAATAGCAATTTATAGTGTATTCAATTGGCAAAAAGCGTCATATTATTATTTCCACTATGATCCATGAAGTCCCATGTAAGTCCTTATCTGGTAAGGACTTTACATAATATCAGATCTGGATCAACATGTGATAAAAACATAAAGTCCATAAAGCAAAGTCTGGTGGAAGCCTCTGGCAGTGAAGCATCATGGCCCGTAAAGGAGAACTCCATTATACACAACGGCAATAAATATAGATTTTGTGTAGGAGCTGAAAAATGAAAAAAATCGGATAACTTGAGGCAATAAAATGACACAAAGCTTTGCAAAATCTTTGGCAAAAGAGCAACAAAAAAAAATCAATCTGGATGTGAAATGAAGTGACAGGAAAATATCCCAGGCCAAGACACGGGTGGTTATGGCGAGATAAATTGCACAGGCTGTAAAGCTGAACGGCAGGTTTTGTTCTCTGTCTTTGTGTCCAAAACTCGAGATCCAGATGTCTTTTTGAGGAGTCTCAGCCAGAAGCTGTCTTCAGGATTTACCATCCGACATTGGCCAGAGAAGAGAGAAGGAACCATCCTGGGAGGGGGCGAGCGGTACCGCACATCACTCCTGGGGGAAAAACAGAATGGTAAAGGGTTAAATATAGGATTCTATCTGTCAGCCAAACTAAGGGCTATCTATCCGGGGAAACACTGAGATATATAATAGATAGATAGATAGATAGATAGATAGATAGATAGATAGATAGATAGATAGATAGATAGATAGATAGATAGATACTGTAGATGATAGATAGATAATAGATAGATAGATAATAGATAGATAATAGATAGATAATAGATAGATAGATAATAGATAGATAGATAGATAGATAATAGATAGCTAGATAGATACTGTAGATGATAGATAGATAATAGATAATCGATAGATAGATAGATAGATAGATAGATAGATAGATAGATAGATATCTATGATGTATCTATTATCTATCTATTATCGATCTATTATCTATCTATTATCTATCTGTACATTATCTATCTATTTATTATCTATCATCTATTATCTATCTATCTATCTATCTATCTATCTATCTATCTATCTATCTATCTATCTATCTATCTACTATCTATTTATCTATTACTGTATCTATCTACTATCTATCTATCTATTTATTTTGTCGCATCTATTATTTCTCTCTCTATCTATGTATCTAGTGTAAGGCCATGACTTCTACAACCTTGTTTTTTCCTAAAAGTTATTTTCACAGTACAATATGACAATATGAGCTTCAGCTCTCTAAATCTCGTCACACGGAGATTAAACAACTAATTTCTAGCCATTACGAGTCTCTTGACTAAACTTTCACTTGAGATTCAGGGTCCTCATCTACTAGCCAAAGCAGACAGGTCCTACAAGGAACTTCTTTCTGGAGGACTCACAACGTCCATGTATTACATGGACAAAGCAAACCTATCTCTGAGAACTGTGCAATGCTCTATTTCGCCTGTGGTGGCGCTGCTGGGGAATTGAGCACTTTCTGTTGGAGGATCCAGCACTTTATGATCGACCATTCCCTCCTTGACTTTATTTTTTTGGTCACTGATTCTCCTACAATTTTTGATGGAGACCTTGGAGCGGCTGATGACGAGGATTGTGCAGAGGAAGCAAGGAATGTAATGTGAAAGGCCGCTGGTGTTGTGTGATCCCAGCGTGTCCTTCTGGGACTGAGACTAGTCATCCATCTCCTGCTGTGAGGTGATGGCCACGAGAAGCCACACGAGCAAACAGCAAGCTTTAAATAGATGTAAAGGAAATCGGCCAAAATATAACCTAAAATGTACCTTTCTCCTCAAGGCCAAGTGCACTGATGGCTTTACTGTGAATTAAACTCCACCAAACCCATCATTTCCCAAAAACACAACCTACACCCATGTAAAAGATTAAAACAGCAGTAAAAAAAGCAAAAAAAATATATATATACAGCAGTGCCATAAAATCTACTATCCCATATTCTCCATAGAGGTCCCTAACAGGGTTGTCCAGTACTTGGACAACCCCCCTGATTCCAGTGATGTGTCACTCATTGGGTTGCCTTCTGTAGTTTTGATAAAATCACTGTTTTATTAGCAGTCCTCCTTATTCTTGAGCTCTGCATAACTCCGCCCTCACCTCTGATTGGCAGTGGTGCACAGGAAGCTGCCAATCAGTGGTGTGGGCGGGATTATACAGAGCTCAGCATTCAGAGATCTGCTGCAGATAAAACAGGGATTTTATCAAAACTGCAGCAAGCAGCTCAGTGACAAATCGCTGGAATCATGATCCCTACATTATACTGCACTCGGATGGGAGATAATCTTTAAATGAAACAGGCCCCTATAGAAAATAAAAGCAGCTTATACTCACCTCCCGGACCAATGCTGTTCTGACAATGTCGGTACCACGTCTGCTGCCACTCACGTGACGTTATTAAGAGGCCGGTGTTCTGTTCAGGGGTCTCATAAGATACAGTAGATGTCACCATGTAAACCCACCATGGGTCAGTATCATCTCCTCCGGAAAACACAGAATCCAGAGAAATAATCCTCCAGGGCTACTTCTATATGACAAACAGGCATCCGACCATAGTGTAAAACAGCAAGGATTGATTGGCTTCAGTATAGTGTACTAATATAGATAAATACATAAAACAATGCTCCAACATCATTTACAAGTCCATAACCCTTGTATGTCTCATTCTTTGCTAGACCCAGGGTTTCGCCCTTCTGGCTTTGTCATGAGCGTGATGTTCTTAGAGCTCTTGAGAAAGCTGGACCTGCGAAACCCGGGGTTGGACAAAATAGGTGTGCTGTTTTATAAGGTTTTAAACGATCTTAAAGCACTGCTTCATTTATGGGGATAAACCATGAATCAATTCTCATTGTTTGACACTACGTCGTCCTATAGAAGGAGCAATGGAGGATTATTCCCCTGGTTGCTGTGTATCATGGAGGAGCTGATACTAATTCATGGTGAGTCAAATGGAGATATTTATCTTATGAGACTCCTGAACGGACTATCAGAACTCCTGACTCTGGTCGTCAGTGGATGCTGAATCTGTAACACCTTATGTTTTGGGTGGTCCAATATTATATTTATTGCTGCAGCCAATCAGCAGCTGTTCACACCTTCCCCGGATATCTGAATCTCTCTAGAGGAAAATGGGGGCGTGGCTTTTCCAGATCTACAGCGACTGGGGGCGGGGCTTTGTCGCTTTACAGGAAGTGGAAGTGTGGCATTGGCTCTCTACAGGAAATGGGGCGGGGCTTTTCCCATCTACAGCGACTGGGGGCGTGACTTTGTTGTTTTACAGGAAGTGGAAGTGCGGCATTGGCTCTCTACAGAAAATGGGGTGGGGCTTTTTCCATCTACAGCGATTGGGGGCGTGACTTTGTTGTTTTACAGGAAGTGGAAGTGGGGCATCGGTGCTGTACAGGAAATGGGGGCGGGGCTTTTTATCTAGTGACTGGGGGCGGGGCTTTGTTGCTTTATAGGAAGTGGAAGTGTGGCATTGGCTCTCTACAGGAAATGGGGGCGGGGCTTTTGTCACTTTACAGGAAGTCGGAGCAAGGCTTTGTCTCTCTGCTCCTGTCCTCCTTCCCGCCAAACTGCATACAGGCATAACAGACGGACAGCTTTCAGCTCTGGGCAGGCAAGCCACTGGATAATGGTAAGAGCCACACGTGGCGGGAATTGAAGCCAAGATAGTTCCAGCACATATAGTACTGGCAGAATACTGATAATGAGAAACTGCACTGCCACTGAAAATAGTGGATGGTAAGATATAGGGTATGAGAATCAAGACAAATCCTGGACATATTAGACTAGTCTGAGCACTATAGGCAGTTTTACTTTGTTGTGGGGGATGAGGACAGTAATTGGTTGTGATAGTAAGCCTGTAACTAAGCAACTGTTTTAGTGCTGAACCAATATGGGAAAGCAGAATTAAATAAATGCCAATGTCTATCATACAGGGAACTATTAGGTGCAGTTTATAATGTTTTTTTCTATCTATAGTTGTTTTTTATTTATTTTTTTCAGTTTTAATTGTCACAAAATGTCATAAAGAAAAAAATGTATTACCAGCAGTTACCAGCAGAGGATGCTGTCTACTATATATCATTTTCATCAGTTTCTTGAATTCATTCATATCATGGCTGTTTACTGTTTGTAGCTCCAGTAACAGCCGACAGAGACGTAACCTCAAGCTCCTCGGCTCCAACGAAAAATCTGCCATGGCCGCCCCCTGCCAAGTCCCATTTATAATAATGGTGTCTTCTCGTGTGGCACACTGCCCTCTGGGGCCCCTTCTTGGACCAGGGTTGGGAGTTATTTCTCCTTCTATAACCCCTAAAGCCATGACTCTATCTACCCTGCTGTTAATGGAGAAATGATGCGAAAGGATTGGGATTTAGATAGACTGGTGTAGACGTCACTTTAATTTACGACAGTCCTGAAAAAGTTATAAATTATTCGTTAGGTCGTAGGTGCCCTTTTATCTTTTTAGTTTTCTTTAAAAAAAAAAGGAAAAAGTGCAGTGGAAAAAGTATGAGAAGCAAAAATATTTTTTGCTGTTGCATGCCACTGCCACTAGGGGAGCTAAGTGTATACAGAGTTATAAAGCTCAATTGCAAAGTGCTCCCCCTAGTGGTGGCCGTAGGTAAAATCAATATGTGAACAAAGACAGCAAAGCAGTGTAGTGGGGTGCCCTCTCCCATAATCACATGGTTTATGGTGAATCAAGAAGAAGGCATATTTAAATAAATATTTTTAGGAGATAAATGTAGGAGACCACCGGCGATCGTGACAACAGGGGTCCCAAAGTCCTGTATGCGGAGGACCAGTGTAAGAATAGGTAACTCTATAAGTTTTATTTGTTTTTTTATTATTTTAACCCCTTCTTCACGACATTTGGGGCAGATTGAATTTTTTCAGATCGGAGCAATTTTGTCAAATTTGAGCAAATTTGACCAAAATTGAGTTTTGGGAGTCGCTTATCTCTAACCTGTGCACTCCTTCCTTTGGGCGATAGCTTTTTGCTCATTTTTTGCTTGTAACGTCTTATGTATAGAATATATCCGCGTTGTGTCTTTGCATCTGCTGCTCCTCTCGGCCATGTTTCATCCCCGTCATCATTCCAGACCCCGCACGTCTGTCTCGCTCATTTGGCACTGCTTGTCCGAGCGGCAGCCTGGTCCTGAGGGAGGTATATACAATATTTGGATTGTCAACCAGCGCCACGAGTGACAGCTCGTCTCAATGGTGCCAATTTGTAGACAGCTGCATCTGTTTTGTGTTCGGGCAGCTGAGTGCTGGAGACGGCAGAGACGCAGACGAGCAGCCTTCCAGCTGCCAGAGATCTGCAGGTTGATCCTCTCTGCCCCAGGCAATATGTTCTAGCATTTACTCGTTTAAAGGGGCTGTCCAGATTTAAAATCTCATTGGGGAATTCTGAGTTATTACAGGGGTGGTCACCGACTGCACACTGGTGCCGTGACCTTTCACGGACCCATGGACTTAGGTAATTTTAATTGGTGACTAAAAATGGACATCTCTCCATGATTTCTTGCAGACTCATGGTCCGCAAAAAACACAGACATGTGAACAGCTCCAAAAATGATTATGAGTACATGGTCTCGCCTACCAAGAACCACTGAACCCAACTATGGTAGATCACTGAACTCCAGGTCCACTTTACTCAGCTCCTGAGGAACTATGACCTTATTTACTGAGAACCCTTAAACCAAACTATTATCCCTAGGCTCATCTAATGTAGACAGACATCAGATAATGGCCTTTGAGTCTATGGAAGATACCGAAGTTCAGTTACTATGAAAGAACCAAAGACCACTAAACCAATCTACTGTGTACCCCAGAGCTCACCTACCAAAAGCCTCTAAATCCAACTCTGCCAAACATCTAAACTGTAACCTTTAGTAAGCTACTTACAACCACTGAGCTCCGCTATGGACAACTAAGCTCATGTCCTGCATCCCTGAACTCAGTTACTCCGGACCTTTTGAACTTATCTACTAATGACCCCTGAACCAAACTCCAGTGAACCTTTGAGCTTACCTACCAACCTCTAAAAGCAACTATGGCAGACCACTAGACTGAAAACTTTAGTCAGCTGCTGATGACCTGAACCAAATTATGCTAGACCTCACTGAACTCTAGGGCCTCTTTAGTCAGCCACTGATGACTTCTAAGCTAAGCCATGGACTGCTAAGCTTGGATCCTCATCCAGTAAATTCAGCTACTTAGGACCTCTTAATTTATCAACTAAGAAATCCTGAATTCAACGACTGTGGAGTCATGAGTTCACTTAACAACCCTTGAACCAAATTATGCTAGACCTTTCTGAACTTTGGGACCCCTTAAGTCAATTATTGAAGACCTCTGAGCTCAGCTATGGTCTACTGAACCTTGATTCTCACCCATTGAATTTGGCTATTGAGGATCTCTGAACCTTATCTACTAAGGCCACCTGAATTCAACTATCCTGGAGTTCTGACCTAACCTTACAAAAACCACTTAACTAAACTATGCTTGACCTCCCTGAACTATAGCACCCCTTTACTCAGATACTGAGGACGACCTCTGAACTTATTTACTAAGGACCTCTGAATCCATCTATTGTGGACCTTTAAGCCCAGCCCATGGACCTCTGAACTCAGCTACCAAAGCTCAGCTACTGAAGACCTGAGATCTCAGTTATTTAGACCCTCTTATTTCCTGAGGTCTTCTAAGGTACCTTCACACGAAGCGACGCTGCAGCGATAGCGACAACGATGCCGATCGCTGCAGCGTCGCTGTTTGATCGCTGGAGAGCTGTCACACAGACCGCTCTCCAGCGACCAACGATGCCGAGGTCCCCGGGTGCAGGGCCGCGCTTAGTAACCCGATGTTTACCCTGGTTACCAGCGTAAAAGTAAAAAAAACAAACAGTACATGCTCACCTGCGCGTCTCCCAGCGTCTGTTTCCTGACACTGACTGAGCTCCGGCCCTAACAGCACAGCGGTGACGTCACCGCTGTGCTTTCACTTTCACTTTAGGGCCGGATCTCAGTCAGAGCAGGAAGCAGACGCTGGGGGACGCGCAGGTGAGTATGTACTGTTTGTTTTTTTTACTTTTACGCTGGTAACCAGGGTAAACATCGGGTTACTAAGCGCGGCCCTGCGCTTAGTAACCCGATGTTTACCCTGGTTACCAGTGTAAAACATCGCTGGTATCGTTGCTTTTGGTGTCAAACACAACGATACACGGCGATCGGACGACCAAATAAAGTTCTGGACTTTATTCAACGACCAGCGACATCACAGCAGGATCCTGATCGCTGCTGCGTGTCAAACTAAACGATACCGCTAGTGAGGACGCTGCAACGTCACGGATCGCTAGTGATATCGTTTAGTGTGACGGTACCTTAAACTTAAGTACTGTACACCTGTGAACCCAACTAATTCAGTCACCTGGGAGAATGCTTTAGAGTCGTTCAGCCTGGAATCCAGATTCAGCAGCTTCCTTAAAGAAGTTGCCCATTACTTGGACAACGTCTTGTCACATACCCCTCGCTTTGGCCCCCATGAAATAATAAAACTTATATGCACCTCCCGCACTGGTGTCATTCATGCGGTGTTGGCACTCGTAGTCCAGGGGGCTGTACTGTTGTTGTGAAACGTGACCCCGGCACCCAATCAGTGCCGGTATCACTGTCCCAGCCTCCTGTCGAAGAGGAAGTCCGAGAAAATCTGAGCTCTCTGTAGTCACAACAAACCAATAGTAAGGTAAAAACGTAGGTTTGTTGTCAACGCATTTCAGAGTCCACCGACTCCTTGTTTAGGACAACCATACATGGACAACCTGGTCCTGAAGGAGTCAGTGGACTGTGAAACGCGTCAACAATAAACCTACATTTTTACCTTACTACTGGCTTGTCATGACTCCAGAGAGTGAAGAATAACTTCCACTCCCGACACTTTATTCTTGTATGTGTACAAGTGTGTAAGATCATATGTGATCCATATGTCTCATAGCGATCTTGTGGAGCCCAGATTATAGACTATGTGAGTATATACTGTGATCACGAATGACTAATTAGATGTAAGATGTGATAAAGGTGAAATTTCGCTTAGGACAATAAACAAACTACCGTAGTTGTAGATAAGTCAGTCTTCAAACTCAGATCTGCAGAATGGCTAATCAATACGTTTCTTCCATTGTATGTCCTACATTTCCTGTATTATAAACTATTGCTGCACCTTTAATTATTCGGCATCCATTTGCCTGTCAGCCCCAGCAGCTGCTAAACATAACTTTATCTTTGATCAAGTGTCTTATAAATCCCCTAAGATTTGTTGTAACTTCACTGGTTGTTTTTTCTGAAAAGCGTGAGGATTAAGAGCTTACCATGTTATTTCTTTGGAGACTTCAAAAAATGACTATACTCTACTGATCCGGTTTGGCATATGTCTAAATATTTATGAGACAGGTTACATGTACTCTTCTCAAGTGTGAGCAAAGTCTGCCCCATGTACAAAAATATAACTACTATAATACTGCCCCATATACAAAAATATAACTACTATAATACTGCCCCATGAGCAAAACTATAACAACTATAATACTGCCCCATGAGCAAAAATATAACTATTATAATACTGCCCCATGAGCAAAAATATAACTACTATAATACTGCCCCTATGTACAAGAATATAACTACTATAATACTGCTCCTATGCACAAGACTATAACTACTATAATACTGCCCCATATACAAAAATATAACTACTATAATACTGCCACATGTACAAAAATATAACAACTATAATACTTAACTCAATGCACAAAAATCTACAGTTAGGTCAACAAATATTTGGACAGTGACACAAGATTTGGCATTTTAGCTTTTTACCAAAACATATCCAAGATCCAGGGATTTAATCAATATGGGCTTAAAGTGCAGACTTGCAGTTTTGATTTGAGGGAATTCACATCTTAATTGGAGTAAAGGTTTAGGAATTACAGCTCTTTAATATGTCGCTGCGTCTTTTTAAAGGGAGCAAAATTAATTGGACAATTATCTGAAAAGCTCTTTCATGGACTGCATGGGCTTTTCCGTACTTGATCCATCATCAATTAAGCAGGTAAAAGGTCTAGAGCTGATTCCAAGTGTGACATTTGCATTTGGTAGCTATTGCTGTGAACCCACAAAATACGGTCAAAGGAGATCTTAATGAAAGAGAAACAGAACTTCATTAAGCTGAAAAAAAAAGAAGAAATCCATCAGAGAGAAAGCAGAAATGTTAGTAGTGGCCAAATCCACAGTTTGGTACATTCTGAAAAAAAAGCCTGCACTGGTGAGCTTGGGAACTCAAAAAAGCCTGTAAATCCATGAAAGACAACAGTGGTGGATGATACGCAGATTCCTTTCCATGGTGAAGAAAAACCCCTTCACAACATTCACTCAAGTGAAGAAGACCCTCAAGGAAGTAGGTGTTTCACTATTTACGTCTACCATACAAAGAAGACTTCATGAGAGCAAATACAGAGGGGTCACCACAAGGTGGAAACAATTAATCAGCTTTAAAAATAGAAAGACTAGACTTGGCCAAAAAACACCTAAAGAAGCCGCCCAGTTCTGGAAAATGAAAAACGTGGCCCTCAGCAAAGCCATGGGCGGAGTGACGCATGAATTGGTTTGTAGGGCAAGCAGAGGTTAAAATAAATATGTGAAGAAGGAGGGCTCTGTGGGGTCAAAAGTTTAGAGGGGCTGGACAGTAAGGAGGGGATGAATACAGTTCAGCAGGGTTTATCTGTCTGAGATGGAGTGGGGGCTAGCAATCGGTACAAGGCACCAAGAGCAAAGGTCCCACCCTCCCGCCCTTTAATTTAGGGGTTCAAGTAAGGTAAAATATCAAAATGTTGGATGATGATATCAGTGGGTCATTTTGGCCAGCGGTGGTGATCAGGGCTTTGGAGTCGGAGTCGTGGAGTCGGGAGTCAGAGCCCATTATGGTGGAGTCATGGAAATTGAGGAGTCGGAGTTGGAGGTTTGGCTTACCGACTACACAGCCCTGGTGGTGATTGGGATCTTGGAGTTGGTGGCAAAATTGTGGTGGGGGGTGGTACATCAGGTGGATGGTAACCTCCCCTTGATATTTGGATTTTGGTTAATTGCTGGGCGAAGTTTGGGACTCTACAGGGTGGGGTTTCTGGGAGTCGGTGTTATGGAAAAGGTAGACGCGGCTGGGGGTTAATTGTTATTTGCTGGTTTCCGTCAGGTTTTAGTGCTCCAAGAACCTCCTTACTGAAAGTTATTTATTCTAATGTTTGTTAATAAAAGGTCGACTTGGCCAATATATCCAAAGAAAAAGGTGTTACGAGTATTCTTTTGGGAAGGGGGATGTTAAGTCGGAGCAGGGCGGTGTTGTAAAAGGGTGGGGTTGGTATAAAAAAGGGACAGTTGTAAGGAAGCCTCTGCAATACCACAGTCAAGCAAAACTAAGATGAACTTGTACTAGAATGATGGAAAGAAGAAAGTATGGAGAAGGCTTGGAGCGGCTCATGGTCCAAAGCACAGCACACCCTCTGTGACACATGGTGGAGGCAGTGTGATGGCTTGGGCATGCATGGCTTCCAATGGCACCGGGTCACTAGTGATAGTTGATGATGTGACTGAAGACAGAAGCAGCCGGATGAATTCTGGAGTGTACAGGGATCTACGTTCTGCTCAGATTCAACCAAGTGCAGCAAGGATGATTGGACGGCGCTTCACAACACAGATGGACAATGACCCAAAATATTTTGCGAATGCAAAAAAGCTAAATATTCTGCAATGGCCGAGTCATCACCAGATCTCAGCCCCATCCAGCAGCATTTCACATGCTTAAGTCATAACTTAAAACAGAAAAACCCACAAACAAGAAACAACTGAAGTCAGCTGCAGTAAAGGCCTGGCAAAGCATCACAAAGGAGGAAACCCGGCGTTTGGTGACGTCCATGGCTTCCAGATTTCAGGCAGTCATTGCCAGCAAAGGATTCTCTACAAATTATTAAAAATTAACATTTTATTTATGGGAAACTTAATTTGACCAATTACTTTTGAGTCTCTGAAATGAGGAGGCTTTGCATAAAAATGGTTACAATTCCTATGTACAAAAATATAACTACTATAGTACTGCTCCTATATACAAGAATATAACTACTATAATACTGCTCCTATGTACAATAATATAACTATTATAGTACTGCTCCTATATACAAGAATGTAACTACTATAATACTGCCCCTATGTACAAGAATATAGCTACTATAATACTGCTCCTATGTACAAGAATATAACTACTATAATACTGCTCCTATGTACAAGAATATAACTACTATAATACTGCCCCCTATGAACAAGAATATAACTACTATAATACTGCCCCTATGTACAAGAATATAACTACTATAATACTGCTCCTATCTACAAGAATATAGCTACTATAATACTGCTCCTATGTACAAGAATATAACTACTATAATACTGCCCCCTATGAACAAGAATATAACTACTATAATACTGCCCCTATGTACAAGAATATAACTACTATAATACTGCTCCTATGTACAAGAATATAACTACTATAATACTGCCCCTATGTACAAGAATATAACTACTATAATACTGACCCTATCTGCAAGAATATAACTACTATAATACTACTCCTATGTACAAGAATATAACTACTATAATACTGTCCTTTATGTACAAGAATATAATTACTATAATACTGCCCCCTATGTACAAGAATATAACTACTATAATACTACTCCTATGTACAAGAATATAACTACTATAATACTGTCCTTTATGTACAAGAATATAACTACTATAACACTGCTCCTATGTACAAGAATATAACCACTATAATACTGCCCCTATGTACAAGAATATAACTACTATAATACTGCCCCCTATGTACAAGAATATAACTACTATAATACTGCTCCCTATGTACAAGAATATAACTACTATAATACTGCTCCTATGTACAAGAATATAACTACTATAATACTGCTCCCTATGTACAAGAATATAACTACTATAATACTGCTCCTATGTACAAGAATATAACTACTATAATACTGCCCCTATGTACAAGAATATAACTACTATAATACTGCTCCCTATGTACAAGAATATAATTACTATAATACTGCCGCTATGTACAATAATATAACTACTATAATACTACTCCTATGTACAAGAATATAACTACTATAATACTGTCCTTTATGTACAAGAATATAATTACTATAATACTGCCCCTATGTACAAGAATATAACTACTATAATACTGCTCCTATGTACAAGAATATAACTACTATAATACTGCCCCCTGTGTACAAGAATATAACTACTATAATACTGCTTCTATGTACAAGAATATAACTACTATAATACTGTTCCTATATACAAGAATATAACTACTATAATACTGTCCCCTATGTACAAGAATATAACTACTATAATACTGCTCCTATGTACAAGAATATAACTACTATAATACTGCCCCTATGTACAAGAGTATAACTACTATAATATTGCCCCCTGTGTACAAGAATATAACTACTATAATACTGCTTCTATGTACAAGAATATAACTACTATAATACTGTTCCTATATACAAGAATATAACTACTATAATACTGTCCCCTATGTACAAGAATATAACTACTATAATACTGCTCCTATGTACAAGAATATAACTACTATAATACTGCCCCTATGTACAAGAATATAACTACTATAATACTGCCCCCTATGTACAAGAATATAACTACTATAATACTGCTCCCTATGTACAAGAATATAACTACTATAATACTGCTCCTATGTACAAGAATATAACTACTATAATACTGCTCCCTATGTACAAGAATATAACTACTATAATACTGCTCCTATGTACAAGAATATAACTACTATAATACTGCCACTATGTACAAGAATATAACTACTATAATACTGCTCCCTATGTACAAGAATATAATTACTATAATACTGCCGCTATGTACAATAATATAACTACTATAATACTACTCCTATGTACAAGAATATAACTACTATAATACTGTCCTTTATGTACAAGAATATAATTACTATAATACTGCCCCTATGTACAAGAATATAACTACTATAATACTGCTCCTATGTACAAGAATATAACTACTATAATACTGCCCCCTGTGTACAAGAATATAACTACTATAATACTGCTTCTATGTACAAGAATATAACTACTATAATACTGTTCCTATATACAAGAATATAACTACTATAATACTGCCCCATGTACAAGAATATAACTGCTATAATACTGCCCCTATGTACAAGAATATAACTGCTATAATACTGTCCCCTATGTACAAGAATATAACTACTATAATACTGTTCCTATATACAAGAATATAACTACTACAATACTGCTCCTATGTACAAGAATATAACTACTATAATACTGCCCCTATGTACAAGAGTATAACTACTATAATATTGCCCCTATGTACAAGAATATAACTGCTATAATACTGTCCCCTATGTACAAGAATATAACTACTATAATACTGCTCCTATGTACAAGAATATAACCACTATAATACTGCCCCTATGTACAGGAATATAACTACTATAATACTGCCCCCTATGTACAAGAATATAACTACTATAATACTGTCCCTATGTACAAGAATATAACTACTATAATACTGCTCCTATGTACAAGAATATAACTACTATAATACTGCTCCTATGTACAAGAATATAACTACTATAATACTGCTCCTATGTACAAGAATATAACCACTATAATACTGCCCCTATGTACAAGAATATAACTACTATAATACTGCCCCCTATGTACAAGAATATAACTACTATAATACTGCTCCCTATGTACAAGAATATAACTACTATAATACTGCTCCTATGTACAAGAATATAACTACTATAATACTGCTCCCTATGTACAAGAATATAACTACTATAATACTGCTCCTATGTACAAGAATATAACTACTATAATACTGCCCCTATGTACAAGAATATAACTACTATAATACTGCTCCCTATGTACAAGAATATAATTACTATAATACTGCCGCTATGTACAATAATATAACTACTATAATACTACTCCTATGTACAAGAATATAACTACTATAATACTGTCCTTTATGTACAAGAATATAATTACTATAATACTGCCCCTATGTACAAGAATATAACTACTATAATACTGCTCCTATGTACAAGAATATAACTACTATAATACTGCCCCCTGTGTACAAGAATATAACTACTATAATACTGCTTCTATGTACAAGAATATAACTACTATAATACTGTTCCTATATACAAGAATATAACTACTATAATACTGTCCCCTATGTACAAGAATATAACTACTATAATACTGCTCCTATGTACAAGAATATAACTACTATAATACTGCCCCCTGTGTACAAGAATATAACTACTATAATACTGCTTCTATGTACAAGAATATAACTACTATAATACTGTTCCTATATACAAGAATATAACTACTATAATACTGTCCCCTATGTACAAGAGTATAACTACTATAATATTGCCCCTATGTACAAGAATATAACTACTATAATACTGCCCCTATGTACAGGAATATAACTACTATAATACTGTCCCCTATGTACAAGAATATAACTACTATAATACTGCCCCTATGTACAAGAATATAACTACTATAATACTGCTCCTATGTACAAGAATATAACTACTATAATACTGCTGCTATGTACAAGAATATAACTACTATAATACTGCTCCTATGTACAAGAATATAACTACTATAATACTGCCCCTATGTACAAGAATATAACTACTATAATACTGCCCCTGTGTACAAGAATATAACTACTATAATACTGCCCCTGTGTACAAGAATATAACTACTATAATACTGCCCCTATGTACAAGAATATAAATACTATAATACTGCCCCTATGTACAAGAATATAATTACTATAATACTGCCCCTATGTACAAGAATATAACTACTATAATACTGCCCCTATGTACAAGAATATAACTACCGGTACTATAATACTGCTCCTATGTACAAGAATATAACTACTATAATACTGCTCCTATGTACAAGAATATAACTACTATAATACTGCTCCTATGTACAAGAATATAACTACTATAATACTGCCCCTATGTACAAGAATATAACTACTATAATACTGCCCCTGTGTACAAGAATATAACTACTATAATACTGCCCCTGTGTACAAGAATATAACTACTATAATACTGCCCCTATGTACAAGAATATAAATACTATAATACTGCTCCTATGTACAAGAATATAATTACTATAATACTGCCCCTATGTACAAGAATATAACTACTATAATACTGCCCCTATGTACAAGAATATAACTACCGGTACTATAATACTGCTCCCTATGTACAAGAATATAACTACTATAATACTGCTCCTATGCACAAGAATATAACTACCGGTACTATAATACTGCTCCTATGTACAAGAATATAACTACTATAATACTGCCTCTATGTACAAGAATATAACTACTATAATACTGCCCCTATGTACAAGAATATAACTACTATAATACTGCCCCTATGTACAAGAATATAACTACTATAATACTGCCCCCTATGTACAAGAATATAACTACTATAATACTGCTCCTATGTACAAGAATATAACTACCGGTACTATAATACTGCTCCTATGTACAAGAATATAACTACTATAATACTGCACCTATGTACAACAATATCTATATCTATGAGGCATGATATAGCATGATTACTTGCTATTCCCGCCCCCTGCACAGTAGCTCTGCCCCCACCACATCACCACACATAATCCCGCCCCCACCCCATTACCACACACAATCCCGCTCCTCCACCACATCATCACACATAATACCGCACACCCAAACCACATCACCACACATAATCCCGCCCCCCACGACATTACCACACATAATCCCGCCCCCCCACCCCCCACCACATCATCACACATAATATCGCGCCCCCCCACCACATTACCACACATAATCCCGCCCCCCAACACAAATAATCCCGCCCCCCACGACATTACCACACATAAGCCCATCCCCCCACCACATTACCACACATAATCCCGCCCCCACCACATTACCACACATAATCCCGCCCCCACCACATTACCACACATAATCCCGCCCCCACAATACCACACATAATCCCACCCCCCACCACATTACTACACATAATCCCGCCCCCCACCACAGTACCACACATGATCCCGCCCCCCACCACATTACCACACATGATCCCGCCCCCCACCACATTACCACACATAATTCCACCCAACACCACATTACCACACGTAATCCCGCCCCCCCACCACATTACCACATAATCCCGCCCCCAACACATTACCACACATAATCCCGCCCCCCACCACATTACCACATAATCCCGCCCCCAACCACATTACTACAGATAATCCCGCCCCCCACCACATTACCACACATAATCCCACCCCTTACCACATTACCACACATAATCCCACATCACCACACATAATCCCGCCCCCCACCACATCACCACACATACACCCGCCCCCCACCACATCACCACACATAATCCCGCCCCCTCCACATCACCACACATAATAATTACTACTACTTAATCCGGCCCCCCACCACATTACCACACATAATGCAGGCCCCCCACTACATTACCACACATAATACCGCCCCCCCACCACATCACCACACACAATCCAGCCCGCCCACCACATCACCACACATAATCCCGCCCCCCCACCACATCACCACACAAAATCCCACCCCCACATTACCACAAATAATCCCACCCCTTACCACATTACCACACATAATCCCTCCCCCACCACATTACCACACATAATCCCGCCCCCCACCACATTACCACACATAATCCTGCACCCCCACCATCACCACACATAAAAAATATCACCACACATAATCCCGCCCCCCCACCCCATCACCACACTTAATCCCGCCCCCCACCCCATCACCACACATAATCCCGCCCCCCACCCCATCACCACACGTAATCCCGCCCCCCACCCCATCACCACACGTAATCCCGCCCCCCACCCCATCACCACACATAATCCCGCCCCCACCACATCACCACATATAATCCCACCCCCCACCCCATCACCACACATACACCCGCCCCCACCACATCACCACACATAATCCCGCCCCCACCACACCGCCACACATAATCCAGCCCGCCTACCACATCACCACACATAATCCCGCCCCCCACCACATCACCACACATAATCCCTCCCCCACCACATTACCACACATAATCCCGCCCCCACCACATTACCACACATAATACCGCCCCCCCACCACATTCCCACACATAATCCCGCCCCCCCACATTACCACAGATAATCCTGCCCCCACCACATTACCACACATAATCCCGCCCCCACCACATTACCACACATAATCCCGCCCCCCACCACATCACCACACATAATCCCGCCACCCCACCACATTACCACACATAATCCCGCCCTCCACCACATTACCACACATAATCCCGCCCTCCACCACATTACCACACATAATCCCGCCCCCCACCACATTACCACACATAATCCCGCCCCCCCACCCACCACATCACCACACATAATACAGCCCCCCCACCACATCACTACACATAATCCCGCCCCCAACCACATTACCAAACATAATCCCGCCCCCCACCACATTACCACACATAATCCCGCCCCCCCACCACATCACCACACATAATCCCGCCCCCCCACCCACCACATCACCACACATAATACAGCCCCCCCACCACATCACTACACATAATCCCGCCCCCAACCACATTACCACACATAATCCCGCCCCCCCACCACATCACCACACATAATAACGCCCTCCCTACACATCACCACACATAATCATGTCCCCCCCACATCACCACACATAATCCCGCCCCCAACACATCACCACACTATTGTTATTAACTTCATTTTAAGTTAATTTACCACCTGCGTGAGCGCTATTGAATGTTGTCATTATTTACTTTTGTTTAATCACCAGCAGCGTTAATTAGATAGCAATGAGCGTGCCGAGTGTTAGCTGGCTGGAAACATCTAGTAACTACTATAATACTGCACCTATGTACAAGAATATAACTACTTTAATACTGCCCCTATGTACAAAAATATAACTACTATAATACTGCTCCTATGTACAAGAATATAACTACTATAATACTGCTCCTATGTACAAGAATATAACTACTATAATACTACTCCTGTGTACAAGAATATAACTACTATAATACTGCCCCATGTACAAGAATATAACTACTATAATACTGCTCCTATGTACAAGAGTATAACTACTATAATACTGCCCCCTATGTACAAGAATATAACTACTATAATACTGCCCCATGTACAAGAATATAACTACTATAATACTGCTCCTATGTACAAGAATATAACTACTATAATACTGCCCCTATGTACAAGAATATAACTACTATAATACTGCTCCTATGTACAAGAGTATAACTACTATAATACTGCCCCCTATGTACAAGAATATAACTACTATAATACTGCTCCTATGTAAAAGAATATAACTACTATAATACTACTCCTGTGTACAAGAATATAACTACTATAATACTGCCCCATGTACAAGAATATACTGTAACTACTATAATACTGCTCCTATGTACAAGAATATAACTACTATAATACTGCCCCCTATGTACAAGAATATAACTACTATAATACTGCTCCTATGTACAAGAATATAACTACTATAATACTACTCCTATGTACGAGAATATAACTACTATAATACTGCCTCCATGTACAAGAATATAACTACTATAATACTGCCCCCATGTACAAGAATATAACTACTATAATACTGCCCCTATGTACTAGAATATAACTACTATAATACTGCTCCTATGTACAAGAATATAACTACTATAATACTGCTCCTATGTACAAGAATATAACTACTATAATACTGCCCCCTATGTACAAGATTATAACTACTATAATACTGCTCCTATGTACAAGAATATAACTACTATAATACTGCCCCCTATGTACAAGAATATAACTACTATAATACTGCTCCTATGTACAAGAATATAACTACTATAATACTGCTCCTATGTACAAGAATATAACTACTACAATACTGCCCGTATGTACAAGAATATAACTACTGTAATACTGCTCCTATGTACAAGAATATAACTACTATAATACTGCTCCTATGTACAAGAATATAACTACTATAATACTGCCCCCTATGTACAAGAATATAACTACTATAATACTGCTCCTATGTACAAGAATATAACTACTATAATACTGCCCCCTATGTACAAGAATATAACTACTATAATACTGCTCCTATGTACAAGAATATAACTACTATAATACTGCCCGTATGTACAAGAATATAACTACTGTAATACTGCTCCTATGTACAAGAATATAACTACTATAATACTGCTCCTATGTACAAGAATATAACTACTATAATACTGCCCCTATGTACAAGAATATAACTACTATAATACTGCCCCCATGTACAAGAATATAACTACTATAATACTGCCCCTATGTACTAGAATATAACTACTATAATACTGCTCCTATGTACAAGAATATAACTACTATAATACTGCCCCTATGTACAAGAATATAACTACTATAATACTGCCCCTATGTACAAGAATATAACTACTATAATACTGCCCCTATGTACTAGAACATAACTACTATAATACTGCTCCTATGTACAAGAATATAACTACTATAATACTGCCCCCTATGTACAAGAATATAACTACTATAATACTGCCCCTATGTACAAGAATATATCTACTATAATACTGCCCCTATGTACAAGAATATAACTACTATAATACTGCCCCTATGTACAAGAATATAACTACTATAATACTGCCCCCTATGTACAAGAATATAACTGCTAGAATACTGCCCCTATGTACAAGAATATAACTGCTAGAACACTGCCCCTATGTACAAGAATATAACTACTATAATACTGCTCCTATGTACAAGAATATAACTACTATAATACTGCTCCTATGTACAAGAATATAACTACTATAATACTGCTCCTATGTACAAGAATATAACTACTATAATACTGCCCCTATGTACAAGAATATAGAATCAGACCTTCGGCTCTTTGACCGTTTGTGGAATGTAAATGCTTTTCTCTCTGCTATCAGGGCACTAAGAACAGGACGATCCAATGACAACATTCAATAAAAATGATGAAAGTGTTTATCATAGTGAGGAACAGGGATGATGCATTGTGAGACATAAATCCGCTGTCAACTCACTAATGGCCCTAAATGAAAACTTCGTTCCTCTGATGTAAGGAAAATTAACACCATCCATTCCTTGGGAGCCCCTACACTGTGCTCAGGGGCCACTGTAAAGGGTGAAATAACCAAAACATTGTATAAACCCGCTACCAATAATGAGTATAGATGACTATCTAATAGAAACTAATCTACTGTCGGCACTATCTAAAGCGGAATCTCCACCTAACAGCATTATACATTATTACTGTATGATGGTACATCACTACTTGCTCTATAGTGCGGCATTAACACTCAGCACACATTGCGGCATACGTGTGTACGTTACCCTCAGAAGATGTAGACAACAAATATTGCACATTTTTGACATTCATGTCTATTATTTCTTCCTGACGCCCCAGCAATGCTCTGCAAGAAGCACCAGGGTCAGTTTCCTGCATGATTTTGAAAACAATAAGAATTCTTCAAAAAGTCACGAGAAGGGAAATGATTGTGCTCTGCCTGATACTGACACAGAAACGCTGCGGCAACCGCCCGGCAGAGCATCCACAAAGAGTATTCATCATCTATTACTGTATCTATCTATCTATCTATCTATCTATCTATCTATCTATCTATCTATCTATCTATCTATCTATCTATCTATTATCTATTATCTATCTATTATCTATCTATCTATCTATCTATCTATCTATCTATCTATCTATCATCTATCTATCATCTATCTATTATCTATCTATCTATCTATCTATCTATCTATTATCTATCTATCTACTATCTATCTATCTGTCTATTATCTATCTATTATCTATCTATCATCTCTCTATCTATCCATCTATCATCTATCTATTATCTATCTATCTATCTATCTATCATCTAGCTATTATCTATCTATTATCTATCTATCATCTATCTATTATCTATCTATCTATCTATCTATCTATCTATCTATCTATCTATCTATCATCTATCTATTATCTATCTATCTATCTATCATCTATCTATCATCTATCTCTCTATCTATCTATCTATTATCTATCATCTATCTATTTTCTATCTATCTATCTATCTATCTATCTATCTATCTATCTATCTATCTATCTATTATCCATTATCTATCATCTATCTATTATCTATATATCTGTCTATCATCTATTATCTATCATCTATCTATCTATTATCTATCTATCTATCTATCTATTATCTATTATCTATCTATCTATCTATTATCTATCTATCTATCTATCTATCTATCTATCTATCTATCTATCATCTATCTATCATCTATCTATTATCTATCTATCTATCTATCTATCTATCTATCTATTATCTATCTATCTACTATCTATCTATCTGTCTATTATCTATCTATTATCTATCTATCATCTCTCTATCTATCCATCTATCATCTATCTATTATCTATCTATCTATCTATCTATCTATCATCTAGCTATTATCTATCTATTATCTATCTATCATCTATCTATTATCTATCTATCTATCTATCTATCATCTATCTATTATCTATCTATCTATCTATCATCTATCTATCATCTATCTCTCTATCTATCTATCTATTATCTATCATCTATCTATTTTCTATCTATCTATCTATCTATCTATCTATCTATCTATCTATCTATCTATCTATCTATTATCCATTATCTATCATCTATCTATTATCTATATATCTGTCTATCATCTATTATCTATCATCTATCTATCTATTATCTATCTATCTATCTATCTATCTATCTATTTTCTATCTATTATCTATTATCTATCTATCTATCTATCTATCTATCTATCTATCTATCTATCTATTATCTATCTATCATCTATCTATCATCTGTCTATCTATTATCTATCAATTATCTATCTATCTATCTATCTATCTATCTATCTATCTATTTTCTATCTATTATCTATCTATCTATCTATCTATTATCTATCTATCTATTATCTATCTATCTATCATCTATCTATCATCTGTCTATATATTATCTATCATCTATCTATTATCTATCTATCTATTTTCTATCTATTATCTATCTATCTATCCATCTATCTATCTATCTATTATCTATTTATCTATTTTCTATCTATCTATCTATCCATCTATTATCTATCTATCTATCTATCTATCTATCTATCTATCTATCTATCTATCTATCTATCCATCCATCCATCCATCCATCCATCCATCCATCCATCTCATCTCTCTGTCTGTCCTCCGGTCTGTCTATCCTTCCATCCATCCCTGTAGAAGATTTTGTCCTGTCTTCCCCATGTAGTGATGTCCTCTCCCAGCCCTCCACCACCGCTTCTCCGCCTCACATCCTGATTTGGCAGATGTCACGCTTCGGCTTTTGCCTTTTGTCATTAATAAATAAATCTTTTCCGTGTGGAAACATCTTACTTTTATTTGTTTTATTCTTTTTCTTTCCCTATCTCCGCTTCTCTTCTCCAGATCTATTTTTTATTTTTTTTCCCCCGTGATAAAATCCATAGAAATATCAATATGACACACGCGGTGAACGAATTCCAAAACCGCAGCCGACAAGTTTTATGAAGCCCCAACTGTTCTGCTGTTCTTCATAATCTGGTTTCCTCTCTCATAAAGAGACCTTTAGCACGGTTTTTTTTCCTTGTGCCTCTGAAACAGCTGCTCTCACTGTAGTATCCTGAGTGATGATGAGGTCCTGAAAGTGTTTTTTTGGAACAGATGGCCAGGAGAGAGCTGTAGAGCATGCCAGCAAAATGCTGGGGAATGTGCCAAATCCAGCAGAGACTGAGTGCTTTGGGTTCCAGCTCGCGTGCCTTTCCTCTGCCCTCTGCCCTGAGTGGCGCCAGTAGGACTTCCCAACTAGCACTCCGAACATCTGGAGTCTGAGACTGCCAGAGAGTCTAGGGGGGTAGTGGTGGAAGGCGGGAGGGGGGGGATGAAAAAGAAAAAAGCATGCTTCAGCCTGGGCCTGTGCTCCTAACAACCTACAGCCTGGGAGAACACATGAAAAATAAGAATAGGAACTTGCAAGCTTATTTAACATCTGCGGTCAAACAAAAAAATCCACATACGCCCGCTGTTCATGGATCCGGGGTCAGAACTGTAAAGAGAGTTTGTGCGTTCATGTACGGACACTTTATCACTAGCTATATACATTATTTATGGGGCGAAGTAAGGGAAAAATATAATTAGGGTCCGTAGAGGTTCTTTTCTGGTGATAAACTGATCAGAAAGCGCCCCACCGCTAGAACCTCCAGCTGTGTTTCCTCGGAACCCCCAGCAACAAGTGTTCTTTTATTCAACAGCGCCCCTACAGGGAAAAATAAGTAATGATCCATTGCCAGTTGAAGCAATGGGTTGCCCTTACTTGATAGAAGGTGATCACTAAGCGTTCTCTTGCTTGGACCTACAGTGATCAACTGTAATCAGTGGTGAAAGCTGATAAAAAGGTGGTAAGGAGTGTTACATTTTTCTGCAGCACCTACACAGGGGTAAGAAAGTATTACAAGGGACCCACTCAGATTAATGAGTCATTACTACTTGTTAAAATGAGTGGCTTTGCAATTCCCTTTATTTGTATGAATGCTGCAAAATGGTGGCCGGGAAAAAAAAATACTCTCTTGTCCTGACATTGCAGTCTACAATTCAGGTCCTCTTCTGTGATCTACAGGTGATCTCTGGGTGTAGACCTTGGGCAAAGCTTCACAACGTGATGGTGATGTCTGAGATCTACTTGGGACTAGGTGAAGATCACTGAAGAGGACCCGATGACGTGGAAGAACACTCGAAGATCCTGAAGAGGACCCATAGAGCATCGGCTGCGGTGGTGGAACAGGTGAGCGGTGAGGTGGGCATTTGTTTTTCACAACCATGTTTATTATGTTCTGGGGTCTGCAGCATAATATGAAATATTCGATTTGCATCAAATACATTTTTCAATTTGAATTGAATTTCATGCCCAAATTCCATTGACTCACTGACTTACATGGCCGAGTGCAATCCGAACATCAGATCAAACTCAGACAGGCAGCTATTTTTTCCTTGGCCAGTATCTCTCCAAATAAAAAACTGGACATGAGCACGTCCCCATAGACTAGACATAGATGGTCCATAATATGGCCGTCTGCACAAGACCTTACCCAACATTTCATGTATATTTCAGTTGTAACATTTTTTTGAAAACTTGAGTTTTCTATAATTCTTGTTTCCTTGAAAAAGTGGGACTTGGCCAAAACAAAATTGTAGAATAAATAGTAATATTATAGGTGCTGAGATAAACCTAGGAACAAAAGCTCTTCAGTCCTTAGTAAAGACTTGAGCAGTAAAGGAAATACAGAAAATGCCGCCAGGTTGTGCTGGATAGTCCACGGGAAAATGAGAAGGAAGGAAAGGGTGGAAAATTGACAGGTAAGTTGAGCCATGGGGTGAGTCTAAGGGACATGTAAGGGCAAATATGAAGGTTTTTGTCTAGCAGTTTGGGTGGTTGTAAGACCATATTGCTCAACTCTATGAACTCTAAGACAGTGGTTCATCGACCATGGCAAGTGAACCACCGGCTTCGTCAAAGGTGTTTAGGTTGTGTCAGAGGTCCACAACTCAGGTGAGCCTGGGTAGCTAACAAGAGACTGGTGAAGGGGACCAGCGTAAAGCAACGGGGACAGCATAGAGAAGTCAGAGACTGGAATTCATCTTTTTGTACCTACCATATGTCTATAATTTTCTTACATCACTCCAGGTCCCAACGGTAGTACACTACGTGAATATTTTTCTGTCGCCGTACTGTGACAGGTCCACCTCAAGCTTTGAAAACTGACCAAAATTTAGCTTTTCTAGCAGCTGTTCCATAACTTAAAAATAAAATAAATTGAAACCGTTTCCTGTTTTGTCCTCTGGCAGCAGAATTGCTGAAAATTGTTTTATCAAATTTTGGAAGGAGACTTTATTTTTTGACATGAGGTCCATAATATATATAAAAAAAAGAAATCATTAAAATCAAGTATTCGAGCAGAGTCGTGGTCCAGCTGGTTACATACTTAATGGAGCCTACAAGCGGTCGCCTGTGAAATGTGAGAACTCGATTTAAGCCCCTTTGTCTGGGTCATTGCCTGACGGGAGTAAATTATTCCCATAGGCTCAACATTTTTAAAGAACAGAACATTCAATGACTATATACCATGAATTATCTTGTCTCTTGTCAGTGCACAACATCGGTAAAGGGAGACATCCATTGAAGACAATAAGGATCGTAGAGTGACCACCCCACCCCAGCACACTGACACTGACCAATTTATTAATGGTTCCGAACGAAAGACTCCAGAATCCACGGGAAGGTTCAAATGAAGTTTACAAGCCTCCATTTGTAATAATACTGTAAGCACAAACATCAATCACTTTCTTCTTATTCTTCCATGTTATTTTCCGAGAGGAAAACTGGCTGAACAGTTGGCTTCCTCTCTAACACGGTTTGATGATGATTTCATGTAATTGGTTCAGTGTTAAGTAACCTGAAGGAATGTGATTCAGTAATTAGACTCAGTGCTGTTTCCTTTAGATACCCACTTTTGGCAACGTGTCTTTAGATAAACCTGCAATTAGCTGCTACTTGTGGGAACATAATTTGAAGAGAGCGACTGGATCCAAGAAGCGGAGCAGAAGGCATGATTCACGGTGTTTTGCTGGATGTACTAAATTAAAGTATTCACAATGAGAGGGGAAAAGGTGCTTAACTTGACCTTTTGGGCATTATTTGACATCGAGGGGATTGTTTCATGAAGACAACCCATGTCTAGGTGCCCTATAAGAGTATAGTAGGGTCATAGTAATTACATAGCAGTACGGTTGAAAAAAAGACACATGCCCATGAAGTTCAAAGAAGGGATGGGATAGGATAAAGAAGATGGAATTTCAAAACGCATGAATCAATCTGCCCTAAAAGAGCAAATTTTCCCACGTGCTCTTGAGTGTCAACCCACTGGATCAACCTTTAGAACAAGAACTTTACACATTAACACATTAAGTATTTATGTTATTAACTTTTTAGAAAAAGCATCTAAGCCCTTTTTGAATCCATTGACGGTTCCCACTTAGGTCAGCTACTAAACAGATTAATAGCTCTCATGGGAAAGAGGTCATGTCTTCTAATGGAGATTTTTTCATCTAGTTGGAGGGAGTGCCCTTTTGTCTTTTGAGGGGGTTTTACATGTAACTGCTTTTGACCATACTTTTTGTATTGGTCATTTAAGTACTTGTACTCTCCTCCACACTTATTCGTTCCTCACACAACCGCCTCCAAGATTTCTCCCAAATATCTCCAACCCTCTGGAATTCCATGCCTCAACACGTCGGATTATCCACCACCCTCGGATCCTTCAGACGGAACCTGATAACCCATCTCTTCAGGAAAGCCTACAGCCTGCAATAACCATTCAACCACCTCACCAACCACTCGAGCTGCCGTCTCACCAACCACCCGAGCTGCCGTCTCACCAACCACCTGAGCTGCCGCCTCACCAACCACCCGAGCTGCCGCCCCACCAACCACCCGTGCCGCTGCCGCCCCACCAACCACCCGAGCTGCTGCATTGCCAGAGCTGCCGCCTCACCAACCACCCGAGCTGCCGCCTCACCAACCACCCAAGCTGCCGCCTCACCACCACCAGAGTTGCCGCCACACCAACCTCCTGTCTCTTCCCCATTATCCCATAGAATGTAAGTCCGCAAGGACAGGGTCCTCTCCCCTCTGTACCAGTCTGTCATTGTAAATTTGTTTACTGCTAACGATATCTATAACCCTGTATGTAACCCCTTTTCACATGTACAGCACCATGGAATTAATGGTGCTATATAAATAATAATAATAATAATAATAATAATAATACAAGTTAATGATGTCCTCCCTCAAGACTAAATAAATTGAGTTCAATCAATCGTTCCTCATAATTAAGATACTCCATGCCTCTTATCAGTGTTGAGGCTCCTCTTTGTATCATTTCAAGCTCTGAGTTTTCCTTTCTATGAACTTGTGTTGAGAAATGAACTGCATATTACAGATGAGGTCGCACTAAAACTTTGTAAGGTGGTAAATTACGTCCCTGTCCCGCAAGTCCATGCTTCGTTTAGTACATGACAATACCTTGCTGGTCTTATGGTACGTTCACATTTGCGTTGTGCGCCGCAGCGTCGGCGCCGCAACGCACAACGCAAACCGAAATGCGTCCTTTTTTTCATTGTTTTTTGACGCAGCAAAAATGCAACTTGCTGCGTCCTCTGCGCCCAGACGCGGGCGCCGCAGGGACGCATGCGGCGCAAAACGCAAGTGCGACGCATGTCCATGCGCCCCCATGTTAAATATAGGGGCGCATGACGCATGCGGCGACGCTGCGGCGCCCGACGCTGCGGCGCACACCGCAAATGTGAAGGTGAGGTTAGGAGCCACTGATTGACATTTCATGATTCTATTTAGCCTGTTATCTACAACTAAACCCAGATCCTTCTCTACCAGTGACTCTTCTGGTTTAACTTCCCTTTAGCACATATAATTCCAGCATAATAATAGTGCCAAAATGCACAACTTTATAATTATCCGCACTGAACCTCATTTACCAAGTGGATGCTCAAACACTCCATTTGTCCAAGTCAGCTTGTAACCTATGAACATGTTCCATAAACTACACCAAACTATATAGTTTGGTTTCTTCTGCAAAAATAGAAACGCCATTAATCCCGTCTTAATGGGGTTATAGCCCTGAAATCCTAAACATTTTTCGAAAATGTTATCTTATGTGTTCATAAAATTCTTTAGGTACCCATAAACCCGTTCAGCTTCTGTTCACAGTTTCTTGTCAAAGCCTCTATTTAACAATACCTAAATGAGCCTCACTATAGGCGAATTTTGCATTAAGACAAAGCTAATTCTTGTTTGGGTGGTTCCACATAATATACGGCAGAGTACTTGAAAGTACCAATCTCTCTGAGGGGGATTGTGTGACCCCCACTACGGTTCCCACTATTATCACCCAAGAAGTACTTACCTTAGTTTTAATATTGTATTTATACATGCCTGTTGTTGGTTTCTAATCATACATATATAAATGGATCATATAAATGCTCTTTATCTCTACACTTTTCATTATGAGTTGATTATATGTAATTTATCTCTTATGATTCCTTATTACTTATGCATTCTTAAAGCTTTGTCAGAAAAATAATTTGCTGCCTTTCCATAATGATTGGAAATATATAAACCATTATTAGAAGATCCCGGGGAATTCCAAACTCTTCTTCTCTTACCTTCCTCTTTTTTGACCTTCCTTCTGACTGTAAAGTCCTAGTACATTGGTCTACACACTCAGAAAAACTCAAGTCACTATGATCAGCACTGTAGTCAAGGTCAGCCAGTTTCGCCAGAGAGAGGATATAGTTACACGCTATTCTCAAAATGGCCAATTTAGAAAGCTTCTGTCCGTATGAATAACACGGCACCTAGAATGGAATAAGAAGGACACATAAACATAGTGTAATAAGTAGTAGTTATATTAATAGCAGTAAATAACACAATACAAACCATTTTAGTGTAAATTCACGTATAATGGCTTAGCAGGTTAACAAACATTGTGGCTAGGAAAGTTTATTGACTTTAATTAAGTCTTGTTCTGCGGCCCCTCATCATGAAAATTTCCATTCTATAAATAGGACCCATCATCCTAAGAGAAAAAGACTCTTCTTCTATGGATTCCAAATGGTGTATGTTTTATCTGAGCAGACCTACACAGAATTTGAATAGCTAAACTCCCTTCATAGTTAGCCTATGACCTTAAATACAGATTTAATTGGCAATCATTAGGTCGTAGCAAGAAAGGAGACCCAATTTTAGAAAAATACCAAATGCAAATCAGGTGGGCCAACTCTGGGCAAGAAGCACCAAAGGGTGTAAAAATATCTAAAGGGGCAAGAAAGTAAGAGTAGAAGACTCCTAATAACCTTACGAGTACTAATTACAATATCTAACAACCGAAAAAATCTTATCTACGTCTCCCATACAGACTCATATCCTTATTATGAACGATCTAGGCCAGTGTTTCTCAACTCCAGTCCTCAAAGTTCCCCAACAGTTCATGATTTAAGGATAACCTATGGAGATAACCTATGGCAGTTTCTGATTCTTTGCTAATAATTCCATCTCACGTGCAACACTAAGAAAATCCTGAAATCATGACCTGTTTTGGGGGCATTGAGGAATGGAGTTAGGAAACACTGATCTAGGCCACCAATTTAGACTGCCAAAGACTTAGTCCACTAATAACAGATAACTAATGACCTAAGTCACAATCATAGATCATGAACGATCAACATCATGAAATTGGGTCTCCAATTATTTGGTTTATATGTTCTAGTCCTTAATGTTCTAGTGTCTAGGTTTTCAACCTGTGGATTGTATATCCCAAGGATTATATGCCAAGACTCAAGCGGGGTACATAGTCTATGGTCAAAGCCTTAGAGGTACTTTAATTAGTTTAAGAAAGAGGTAATAAATCATCTTAGGAACTTTGAGAACCACTGCCTAGGCCACCAACTCAGATTGTAAAAAGATCATCAGTTCTGGGCACCAGTCACCTATACAAACCATTTAGGTTGTAAAAGTTCATGGTTGTCTCTAGATTTCCAATTATCTAAGCTACCAATGATCTTTGCTTTTGTCATCAATCTAGACCAATATCATTTGTCAGTGATCTAAAACACCAATTCAGATTGTCAAAGATCTAGGTAATCAATTGCTGGTCATCAGGCATATAAGCAAACCATTTAGGTCATCAAAGTTCAAGGCAATCTTTAAAGGTTTACAATGCAGTTTGTCAGTGTTCTAGGTCACCAATTCAGATGGTTAAAAGGTCTAAGTCATAAATTTTGATTGCCAATGACCTAGGCCACCAAGTCAGGTTGCCAAAGACCTGTTATTTGTTTCAATGATGTTCTTTATTTTTTGTGTGAGACATCAGGACAATTCCCAAATCATAATTCAATCTTCGTGTAGACCTCTTTACATACACTTCATTCACTTCTCAAGTTCAGTTGCCACCTGATATATGTTGACAACCTTAAATTGACATAAGTGTCAGGTCGAGACAAGGCACTAACAAACAGAACTCTATATGTTTACCGGCTGACTCCATCTGCTCTAATTATCAAGACACATTTCCACCAGCTGAAAAACCCTTCCCATTCATTAACTTGTATCCAGCCTCTGGAATTTCTAACACTTGGAATCTGGTCGAAGGAGGAAAGACTCCTTCTCAACACATGGGCTAATCTACAGTTTCCTACTCATGGCAACCTGATGAAATGACATGCACTATGGAAACGAAAAATATGGAGATAAAAGCGCACACTTGTAAGATGTATGAAGATCAATCATATTTGTAGCTCATCTGTGGTGTTGGGGGTGTTATTGTAATTAAGACCACCACTGTCTAGAAAAAGAGACAGAACAGCAGGCAGGCATATTTGACTTGATTTATTGATCACTACTTGAAAGAAGAGATGTCTCTGCTTATTTATTAGATAATCCGTTTTCAGATGTACAATGTTTCACTAGTTGAGGGAATATTTCACCAGGAACAGACTAGGGGATTGTTTTACTAAATGTGACAGTAAAGGCAATGGAGGTCAAGTTCTCTGTTTTTTTGCAGACAACCATAAAATTCCTTTAATCCGACAGATAATAGTCTGATATTTATAAATGCATGGTAATCTGAAACGTTGTTAAAAATTAGCCAAGTTTCTCAGCTACTGGTACTAAAGTTATGGGGACTGTGGAGAGTAGAAGTCAAAGTTCAAGTTGACCACCTCCCCTAAGCCGGCAAGGTCTCCAAATGTCATAAGCAAAGAGGTAAAGAAGTGACCCAGGTATCAAGTTGCTCTTCTCTTCTACAATGGATGGGAAGGTGAGGGGTTCTGTGGCAGAATCCTCAGGTCTCCGTGGCTTGGATGGGCAGCAGGTAGTTGGCATGATCCAGAAACCATGACCTTCACGTTAGCTGGCATTACACTGCATGTGTTCCCAAATGATTATTTTTAATGACTGTCCTTGGGGATACTTCTTATACAGACCCACCTGATACATGGAATCTTAGAGACAATGCAAATTAGCTCTCCTTCAAGTCCAATTCATTATCTCAGTCTCCAAAAATTATCACTTACCCACTGCAAAGGGTATAATTCATTGATCAGTGTGGGTCCCACTGGTAGAACCACTTCACCCCGACCGCCAATATGGGAGTCCTATGCCCTCTGTTGTCCCCTGTCCAAGGGGGGTTGAATCGAGTGCCTATTCTGCCCTACTGCTCGATTTATTGTCTATGGATGTGGACTAGCTTCGTCACTACTGAAGTTGTGATTGGAGTGTCTGGACACATGTGAAGCTAGTTGCTCTAGTCAACACCTCTTGGTCACAAGTTTACAGCCAATGGAAAGCCAGGGAAGAATGGGGGCAATTTTGTCCTACAAATATCACATTAAATTCCCTATAATGGGGCTCTGGGGGTCTGATCTTTGGGAATCCCACTAATCCTGAGATCAGGGTCTGATTGGAGTGGAGGTGAAGCAAGCATATCTCTGCTTCATTCATTTGTCTAGAGGAATGTCAGAAATTGATGAACGCAACACTAGGATATCTCCAACAGTCCCACAGACAATGAATTGAGCGGACATGCCCAACACTGCACTAATCAGAAATGCTCTGCAGAACTCCATTTTTGGTTCCAGTTGGGGTCTCCACAATCGAACCCCCTACCGATAGGGGATAACTTATATACTAGGTATAGGCCTGTCTTTAAGGGTGTCTGACATCACAGGCGTGTACCTGAGCCCCAGTGTAAAAAATTAGAATTGCAAAATTTATTATAAAACTTGCATCTTCTTATGCGGCAAAGGATTCTTTGTGCCACCAAGGGCACCAAAGCCCAGGCCGAATGCTATCTTCCCACCACCTCTCATTATACCCTCTACATATTAGATCATCGTTGAGATTCAATCTAATGCGTAAGGAGGGGGCATCAGATGTACCCTGGTTACAGACTTCTCATTTCGTCACTATATAAAAGTGGATACAGTGGCAGCTTTGTCTGGTATGATACTGGTATAATTATCCGTCTTCCATGCTCTAATAAACCATAAATCTAACGACTGGATGGAAATGTGCGCTTCATGTCTAAGCCAACCCCAACACTTCTTTGCATTGTTCTTTCCTTGCGTTAAATATGTCTTGACTTCCATTTTACACTTTAATGACCTTGTATTTGGCAACCTTAAAGGAACGGTTGTTACACTCCAGCTTTTACATTTAAAGCAATTACCTGATATATTACTGCTACATAGATCAGCCCTTTTACCAACAAATTGGGTAGAGAGAGAGTAAATAGGAGCAGGAAAATTAAATTCCAAACGCCACAGACAGTTGTGTAACATTACAGAAGTTCCTTTAGGCGCCGGAGCAAATTACAGCTCCATTAACACCGCTATCAGCTCCCAATCACATTCACGGCTCAGGAAAACGAAAGAAGGAAGAATATCCCTAGATACAGTATACTGTACTGCCATGTCAATAGCTGTACAAGATAATGTATATCTCCCGACATTAACAAAACCCAAATAGGTACTCCGCCATCCAAAAATTAAGACAGATTAGGACTGTGCCAACATCATAGACAAACAGTTTATATAATGGTGCCCTACACCAATAATGTCTAAAGGACAGGGAATATTAGATCGGTAGGGGTCCTAGCGCTTGCATGTTTCTCATAGGGAAACGAGAAGTAAGACGTGGCCAGATATTTAACAATCCTGATTAGAGATGAACGAACCTAAACTGTAAAGTTCAGGGTTCATACCGAACACCTAGTGTCCGATGCTGAACTCCTGGGCTTCTCCTGGAAGTTCATTTTACAGTTCAGGAGTTCAAAGAGGAGCGAGAGAGAGAGAAATTTTTGAGCGCCAAAGTTTGGGTGTCCATTGATTTCTATGGGGTTTGGGTTCAGGTTCGAGTTAGGGTACAGTTCTGGTGCCCGAACCGAGCTTTGGACTAAAGTCTGGTCGAACTTCCTTGGTCTGCTCATCCCTAATCTGGATCTTTTTTTCCTCCAACGTGACCTGGATATACTCGGTCCTCTTGTTCGCCATCATAATTGCCATTAGTCAACCAGAAAAATGACCCCAGTAGTCCTTGTACATGCAACATAACGTAACATACATAGCGAAAAAACCTATCAACTAGTCTGAAACACCAGAACTAACCTGACCAAAACCTTTACAGCATCATGGTCAGAAGGTGGAGGTTGGTGTTTAGGACTAGGACATTTAGCAATGTCTAATGGTCCCCATATGGAACCCTCCCAACTCTCCCCCGATGAATGATGTTGGGGGGGAGGAAGGATTGGGCATATGAAATTTCAATGGCAATCTCTTTATATTCAGAGGTGATAGGCCATTGCCAGAAGTGTCTTGCAGCAGATTTCTCCTCTCACCCCATTGAAAACATATAAATGCTCGACTGGACTGAGCACTAATCTGTTTGGCTGGATTGGGAGAGTAGATGTTGACCAAACATTTGTTCGGCAGACACCTATCTCATGTATAGAGCCAACTTTAGATAAAGGTGTCCAGGTGGCTATTTTACGAGTAATCTTGATTGCATGCAGTTCTTCTAATCTGTTTTTCTGGCCCTTTAGATGGGCCAATTCAGGTCATTAAATCACCGGGACTGGCAATATACAAGCTGATCAGTCATCTTTTATTGGACCGTTTAGACTGGCCGACGAATATTCTACGTTAATATGACCATTCTGTGCCCATAGAATATCATGTTCTAGGCAGCACATCACTCGTTTATGTTGTACAATGTGCTGCCAAGAACAATGTTATTCAAGCTGCGTTAGAGATCATTGCACCTGACGAACATTTTGCTCGTTGGTCGGCTGTTTAGACAGGCCAATACCAGGAACGAGCATTCCTATGAACGATTGTTCCTCGATTACTGCCTTTTCAAAATAGGTTATAATTTTGGATGATGTTAAGGTGCATTGAAATTGAAGGATTATTGTGTAAAAGCATTGACGACAATCTTGCAGTGTAATCAGGCTGATAATCAACTGATGAAGGAGAAAAAGGCTCGTTCGTCAGGTGAAATTATTATTATCATCATTGTTCTTGGCAGCGCATCATCCTGTGTAAACAAGACTCGCGCTGCCAAGAAATGTGGCCACCAATGCGCCATGAATAATCTTCTATAGACCATTCAGTGAACGTCGTTTCCAGCAGTCTGCCTGTGTAAACAGATTTTTTAAAAGACCGCCAATCTGCAAATATTTTCTGATTGGTGGTCGTTTAGTGTCGCCAGTGTCAACCTACGCTTACTCCTCATGTCTGTTTATGGAATACCCCGTTATCTAATTCTAGAATATCCGCTATCCAAGGAACTTTTCCTTTTTTGCAGTAGTCCCGACTGATGCAAAAAATAACATTGATTTTGTAGAATTTTTCCTTTTCCAAAAAAAGAAAGAAAAATAAAACTCCATCTGTTTTTCGAGCAGACGGTGAAAACGTCTTTGGGTTGGGGGGATATCTCGTATAGAGCTGAGTCGACTTTGTTCCATAATAAGCTGCTGAACTCCCATATCTTCTAATTCATTCAGTTTATTTTTATTCAGGGATTTGAAGTATTTTAAAGTCCCACCAGGGAGGTAGCTGGCCGCTCTCGATGAGTCTATTGGAACGTTCTGTATAACTGAACTGTCTCTGTTTCAGCGGCACAAGACGCCAAAAACGTCTTCCAGAAGGTTCACATAAATGTCCACTTCTGGCTTCATTACGTCATCGGCTTCTCAAAAGTATTTTTTTCTTTCTTATAAATAGGAGCATGTTTTTTTTTTTATTATACCCCCCTCTTCCTCCCTGTCGGAGAGACTGCTCCGTTCCCCTCGGGAGCTACATTCATACTTGTTAAATCCAATAACTTATTCACCTTTTCACAAGTTGTGTTCTTTTTTTGTAAACCCTGTTTTACACGAGTGCCGAGGTCTGCTGGATCTTTCGAAGGTTTACTACACTGAAATATAGAATTTATCAAAAGTTTCTGAAATGGAAAACTGCCTTTGTTTGCCATACCATCCAATCACAGCACAGCTTTTATTTTGGTTGAGTCGTTTAAGAAATGAAAGCTGAGTTCTGATTGGTTTCTATGGGCAACAAAGGCGATTTTGGAAAATGAGGCCTACTCGACCTCATTTATGAAAATAATCTGAAAGAACTGCCCTTGGTACCATAGCAACCAAACCGAACACAGCTTTCATTTTGCCAGCGCGATTTAAGAAATGGAACGTGGGTTCTGATTGGTTTCTATGGGCAACAGAGACGATTTTGATAAACGAGGCCTACTCGACCTCATTTATGAAAAGAATCTGAAAGAAGAACTGCCCTTGGTGCCCATAGCAACCAATCAGAGCACAGCTTTGATTTTGCTTGAGTACTTTAAGAAATGGAAGGTGAGTTCTGATAGGTTGCTATCGGCAACAGACACCATTTTGGTAAATGAGGCCTACTCAACCACATTTATAAAAGTATTTAAAAGAAGAACTGCGTTTGATAACCATAGCAACCAATCAGAATTCAGCTCTCATTTTTCCAACTGGCTCTGGTAAAATGAAATCTGCGCTGTGATTGGTTGCTATAGGAAACAAAGACTGACAGTTGCAGGCCCCTTCTCTGGAACCTTCTCCAATTGGGAAATGGTCGAACTATTGAGGTTCGAAGTTTTTGATCCTCATACTTCAACAGGGAAACTTTGGCACTTTCAATTGGCTAATGGTGATAGTCCTCCTTCTAATGGTGCTGTGCTTATCCGAAAACGGGAAGACGCCTTTTACGCAAAGTGGCGTAACTTGAAATTCATGGACCCCAATGCAAAATATTCAACAAGGCCCCCAACATATTATTGCTCTTATCAAATGGGACTTTTTGGACCTTTCTAGGCTCCAGGGCCCGGGTGCTTTTGCAACCCCCAGACCCACTTTATTTACACTCTTGGCAATGGATGGTCAATATCAAAACCGTGTACCATTGCTTGATCTTTTGGAGATAAAGTAAAACTTAGCACTGCAACCTTGCAACGCTGGGGTCTTGGGCTCAAATCCCACCAAGGACAACATCTGCAAGGAGTTTGTATGTTCTCTGTTGTGAATTTGCTTTTTGCTCCCTCTAGTGGTTACTAGTTTTTTGACTCTGGTTTTTCTGTCATTCCTTTTATCCGCACCTGGGTCGTTAGTTAGGGGTGTTGCTATATAAGCTCCCTGGACCTTCAGTTCAATGCCTGGCAACGTAGTTATCAGAGCTAGTCTGCTGTGCTCTTGTCTACTGATCCTGGTTCCAGTTATATCAGCTAAGTCTGCCTTTTGCTTTTTGCTATTTGTTTTGGTTTTGTATTTTTGTCCAGCTTGTTCCATATCTATATCCTGACCTTTGCTGGAAGCTCTAGGGGGCTGGTGTTCTCCCCCCGGACCGTTAGACGGTTCGGGGGTTCTTGAATTTCCAGTGTGGATTTTGATAGGGTTTTTGTTGACCATATAAGTTACCTTTCTTTATTCTGCTATCAGTAAGCGGGCCTCTCTGTGCTAAACCTGGTTCATTTCTGTGTTTGTCATTTCCTCTTACCTCACCGTCATTATTTGTGGGGGGCTTCTATCCAGCTTTGGGGTCCCCTTCTCTGGAGGCAAGAAAGGTCTTTGTTTTCCTCTACTAGGGGTAGCTAGATTCTCCGGCTGGCGCGTGTCATCTAGAATCAACGTAGGAATGATCCCCGGCTACTTCTAGTGTTGGCGTTAGGAGTAGATATATGGTCAACCCAGTTACCACTGCCCTATGAGCTGGATTTTTGTATTCTGCAGACTTCCACGTTCCTCTGAGACCCTCGCCATTGGGGTCATAACAGTTTGCCAGGCCAGTATTAAATGTTTAATGCATTGCAGAAGAGGGATTATAAGAAAGAAGATTCTGAGTTTTTTTTTTTTTTCTTCTTCCCCTTTACCTCAGAGTGGCTATGCTTGCTGCAGACATGAATGTCCAGACCTTGATTACAAGTGTGGACCAGCTGGCTACTCGTGTGCAGGGCATACAAGACTATGTTATCAGAAATCCTAGGTCAGAACCTAAAATACCGATTCCTGAACTGTTTTCCGGAGACAGGTTTAAGTTTAGGAATTTCGTGAATAATTGTAAATTATTTTTGTCCCTGAGACCCTGTTCATCTGGAGATTCTGCTCGGCAAGTAAAAATTGTTATTTCGTTCTTACGGGGCGACCCTCAGGATTGGGCTTTTTCGCTGGCGCCAGGAGATCCGGCATTGGCTGATCTTGATGCGTTTTTTCTGGCGCTCGGTTTACTTTATGAGGAACCCAATCTTGAGATTCAGGCAGAAAAGGCCTTGCTGGCTATGTCACAGGGGCAGGACGAGGCTGAAGTGTATTGCCAAAAATTTCGGAAATGGTCCGTGCTGACACATTGGAACGAGTGTGCACTGGCCGCTAATTTTAGAAATGGCCTTTCTGAAGCCATTAAGAATGTTATGGTGGGTTTTCCCATTCCCACAGGTCTGAATGATACTATGGCACTGGCGATTCAAATTGACCGGCGGTTGCGGGAGCGCAAAACCACAAATTCCCTCATGGTGTTGTCTGAACAGACACCTAATTCGGTGCAATGTGATAGAAAAACCGCAAATTCCCTCATGGTGTTGTCTGAACAGACACCTGATTTAATGCAATGTGATAGAATCCTGACTAGAAATGAGCGGAAAATTCATAGACGCCGGAATGGCTTGTGCTACTACTGTGGTGATTCTACACATGTTATCTCAGCATGCTCTAAACGTATAGCTAAGGTTGTTAGTCCGGTCACCGTTGGTAATTTGCAACCTAAATTTATTCTGTCTGTAACTTTGATTTGCTCACTGTCATCTTATCCTGTTATGGCGTTTGTAGATTCAGGTGCTGCCCTGAGTCTCATGGATCTCTCATTTGCTAAGCGCTGTGGTTTTACTCTTGAACCATTAGAAAATCCTATTCCTCTTAGGGGTATTGATGCTACACCATTGGCAGCAAATAAACCGCAGTATTGGACACAGGTTACCATGTGCATGACTCCTGAACACCGCGAGGTGATACGTTTCCTGGTTTTACATAAAATGCATGATTTGGTTGTTTTAGGGCTGCCATGGTTACAGACCCATAATCCAGTCCTGGACTGGAAGGCTATGTCAGTCTCAAGTTGGGGCTGTCGTGGTATTCATGAGGATTCCCTGCCTGTGTCTATTGCTTCTTCTACGCCTTCGGAAGTTCCGGAGTATTTGTCTGATTATCAGGATGTCTTCAGTGAGTCTGAGTCCAGTGCACTGCCTCCTCATAGGGACTGTGACTGTGCTATAGATTTGATCCCAGGCAGTAAGTTTCCTAAGGGAAGACTGTTTAATCTGTCGGTACCTGAACATACCGCTATGCGTTCATATATCAAGGAGTCTCTGGAGAAAGGACATATTCGTCCGTCTTCTTCCCCTCTTGGTGCGGGATTCTTTTTTGTGGCAAAAAAGGACGGATCTTTGAGACCTTGTATTGATTATCGGCTTTTAAATAAGATCACTGTCAAATTTCAGTATCCTTTACCGCTGTTGTCTGACTTGTTTGCCCGGATTAAGGGTGCCAAGAGGTTCACCAAGATAGACCTTCGTGGTGCGTACAACCTTGTGCGCATCAAGCAAGGTGATGAATGGAAAACCGCATTCAATACGCCCGAAGGTCATTTTGAGTACTTGGTGATGCCTTTTGGGCTCTCCAATGCGCCTTCAGTTTTTCAGTCCTTTAGGCATGACATTTTCCGGAAGTATCTGGATAAATTTTTGATTGTTTATCTGGATGATATTTTGGTTTTTTCTGATAATTGGGATTCGCATGTGGAGCAGGTCAGGTTGGTCTTTAAAATTTTGCGTGAAAATTCTTTGTTTGTCAAGGGCTCAAAGTGTCTCTTTGGTGTACAGAAGGTTCCCTTTTTGGGGTTCATTTTTTCCCCTTCTGCTGTGGAGATGGACCCAGTCAAGGTCCGAGCTATTCTTGATTGGACTCAGCCCTCGTCAGTTAAGAGTCTTCAGAAGTTCTTGGGCTTCGCTAACTTCTACCGTCGTTTTATTGCTAATTTTTCTAGCATTGTGAAACCTTTGACGGATATGACCAAGAAGGGCTCCGATGTAGCTAACTGGGCTCCTGCTGCCGTGGAGGCTTTCCAGGAGTTGAAACGCCGGTTTACTTCGGCGCCTGTTTTGTGCCAGCCTGACGTCTCACTTCCCTTTCAGGTTGAGGTGGATGCTTCGGAGATTGGGGCAGGGGCCGTTTTGTCGCAGAGAGGCCCTGGTTGCTCTGTTATGAAACCTTGCGCCTTTTTCTCTAGGAAGTTTTCGCCTGCCGAGCGAAATTATGATGTGGGCAATCGGGAGTTGTTGGCCATGAAATGGGCATTTGAGGAGTGGCGTCATTGGCTCGAGGGTGCTAAGCATCGTGTGGTGGTCTTGACTGATCACAAAAATCTGATGTATCTCGAGTCTGCTAAACGCCTTAATCCGAGACAGGCCCGCTGGTCATTGTTTTTCTCCCGCTTTGATTTTGTTGTCTCGTATTTACCAGGTTCAAAGAATGTGAAGGCCGATGCTCTTTCTAGGAGCTTTGTGCCTGATGCTCCTGGAGTCGCTGATCCTGTTGGTATTCTTAAAGATGGAGTTATCTTGTCAGCTATTTCTCCGGATCTGCGACGTGTGTTGCAGAGATTTCAGGCTGATAGGCCTGAGTCTTGTCCACCTGACAGACTGTTTGTCCCGGATAAGTGGACCAGCAGAGTCATTTCCGAGGTTCATTCCTCGGTGTTGGCAGGTCACCCGGGAATTTTTGGCACCAGAGATCTGGTGGCCAGGTCCTTTTGGTGGCCTTCCTTGTCAAGGGATGTGCGGTCATTTGTGCAGTCCTGTGGGACTTGTGCTCGAGCTAAGCCTTGCTGTTCTCGTGCCAGCGGTTTGCTCTTGCCCTTGCCTGTCCCGAAGAGACCTTGGACACATATCTCCATGGATTTCATTTCTGATCTTCCGCTATCTCAGGGCATGTCCGTTATCTGGGTGATATGTGATCGCTTCTCCAAGATGGTCCATTTGGTTCCTTTGCCTAAGCTGCCTTCCTCTTCCGATCTGGTTCCTGTGTTTTTCCAGAACGTGGTTCGTTTGCACGGCATCCCTGAGAATATTGTGTCAGACAGAGGATCCCAGTTCGTTTCCAGGTTCTGGCGATCCTTTTGTAGTAGGATGGGCATTGATTTGTCGTTTTCGTCTGCTTTCCATCCTCAGACTAATGGACAGACGGAGCGAACCAATCAGACTTTGGAGGCTTATTTGAGGTGTTTTGTCTCTGCTGATCAGGACGATTGGGTGACATTCTTGCCGTTGGCTGAGTTTGCCCTTAATAATCGGGCTAGTTCCGCCACCTTGGTTTCGCCTTTTTTCTGCAACTCTGGTTTCCATCCTCGCTTTTCTTCGGGTCATGTGGAGCCTTCTGACTGTCCTGGGGTGGATTCTGTGGTGGATAGGTTGCAGCAGATCTGGAATCATGTGGTGGACAACTTGAAGTTGTCACAGGAGAAGGCTCAGCGCTTTGCCAACCGCCGCCGCGGTGTGGGTCCCCGACTACGTGTTGGGGATTTGGTATGGCTTTCTTCCCGCTTTGTTCCTATGAAGGTCTCCTCTCCCAAATTTAAACCTCGTTTTATTGGGCCTTACAAGATATTGGAAATCCTTAATCCTGTATCTTTTCGTCTGGATCTTCCTGTGTCGTTTGCTATTCACAATGTATTTCATAGGTCCTTGTTGCGGCGGTACATTGTGCCTGTAGTTCCTTCTGCTGAGCCTCCTGCTCCGGTGTTGGTTGAGGGCGAGTTGGAGTACGTGGTGGAGAAGATCTTGGATTCTCGCCTCTCCAGGCGGAGGCTTCAGTACCTGGTCAAGTGGAAGGGCTATGGTCAGGAGGATAATTCCTGGGTGGTCGCCTCTGATGTTCATGCGGCCGATTTAGTTCGTGCCTTTCATGCCGCTCATCCTGATCGCCCTGGTGGTCGTGGTGAGGGTTCGGTGACCCCTCACTAAGGGGGGGGTACTGTTGTGAATTTGCTTTTTGCTCCCTCTAGTGGTTACTAGTTTTTTGACTCTGGTTTTTCTGTCATTCCTTTTATCCGCACCTGGGTCGTTAGTTAGGGGTGTTGCTATATAAGCTCCCTGGACCTTCAGTTCAATGCCTGGCAACGTAGTTATCAGAGCTAGTCTGCTGTGCTCTTGTCTACTGATCCTGGTTCCAGTTATATCAGCTAAGTCTGCCTTTTGCTTTTTGCTATTTGTTTTGGTTTTGTATTTTTGTCCAGCTTGTTCCATATCTATATCCTGACCTTTGCTGGAAGCTCTAGGGGGCTGGTGTTCTCCCCCCGGACCGTTAGACGGTTCGGGGGTTCTTGAATTTCCAGTGTGGATTTTGATAGGGTTTTTGTTGACCATATAAGTTACCTTTCTTTATTCTGCTATCAGTAAGCGGGCCTCTCTGTGCTAAACCTGATTCATTTCTGTGTTTGTCATTTCCTCTTACCTCACCGTCATTATTTGTGGGGGGCTTCTATCCAGCTTTGGGGTCCCCTTCTCTGGAGGCAAGAAAGGTCTTTGTTTTCCTCTACTAGGGGTAGCTAGATTCTCCGGCTGGCGCGTGTCATCTAGAATCAACGTAGGAATGATCCCCGGCTACTTCTAGTGTTGGCGTTAGGAGTAGATATATGGTCAACCCAGTTACCACTGCCCTATGAGCTGGATTTTTGTATTCTGCAGACTTCCACGTTCCTCTGAGACCCTCGCCATTGGGGTCATAACAGTTCTCCCCTTGTTCCCGTGGGTTTCCTCCGGGTTCTCCGGTTTCCTCCCAGACTCCAAAGACATAGGGATAGGGAATCTAGATTGTGAGCCCCATCGGGGACAGTGCTGATGATGATTGTATAGCGCTGCGGAATATGATGGCGCTATATACGTGAGTAAAATAAATAAATTAGAGGAATAGTGATAAAGTGGCCTTCTTAAAAAATACCATGGAGTACAAAATCCCAGACCAGTGAGTGTTCTGAGAAATAACATCAAATAAAATCCCCAAAAGACCCCTCCCCTTATGTTCTGCCATAAAACGGGACCCCATTGCAGGACCACCCTCTAAGACTGCTCATGCATAACTAGGGAGGCCTATTTATGCATTTTATGGGTGACTATCCATTTGAATGGCTGCCAGGTAATTCTATATTGTGTGACCAGATTACAGCATCCATCAACTTCATAAGTGATAGTCTAGTGAAGAACTAATGAAAAACAACAGGGCTGGAAATGTCAATTCTTGTAATCCTCCTTCCAATATTGGGCAATTGGCAATAATTTTTTGCTTAGTTTTTGAGTGCAGATTTTTATGTCATTTGTCTACACTAAAAGTTTAATAAAGTTACTTTTATTCACCAAAAACGCTGCACATGGCTATGGTTATACATTGCTTTCTTGCTGCTTTTTTGCAGCTTTTTATGCAAAAAAAGATATAGTTCCAGTAAAAGCTATGAGATTTCAGAAATCTGATGCAGTTATTTTTTTATTCCTGACTGAATAGTAAAACAGCATGTGAATTCTATCAGATTTTTTTTCCAGTGTTTATTCACCCATGGAAAGTAATTAGAAAGTGCAAAATGTCGCAAAAATGCAGTGAAGCGTTTTTTGTTGAATCAAACTAACTTTGTTAAAATTGTGCATTAATTGTAATGCACAAGAAAAAAGCGGCAAAAAAAAATAAGCAACAAAAAATGCTGAAAACGGACCAAGAAAGCAGTTTTTGGCTGCTGAAAAAAAAAAATTGCAAAAACGCAACATGTGAAGAGACTCTGGGACTGAGCTGCCCGATCACTGCCATCATCTGTACTCCAAATGACTATGTTCTGATATCAAAAAGACAAACAGACTGGGGGAAAGAGAGAGGTTGGAAAACACTTACATGCAATTATTAAAAGTTAAAAAAAGTTTAGGTAATCTTTAAGACACCACCATGTTCTGACATAGTTATAGGTAATTACAACAGGACAGATCTTCTGTACGATGTAAGATGCTGATTTAAGGAACTTGAATATGGCACCGCTATTATTTCAATGAAGGTATTTAGCAGCTAGTCGCGCAACCCTTAGAATAAACTCAGAAAACTTTTTTTTTTTAAATCTCTTAACATTCTGAGACGCTCACGTGCATGGGAAAGGAACAATGAATGCAGAGACTTCACCGACGAAACCTACAGTTTGGCTACCAGTCTGGAATCACTTTGGGAAAGTTCCCAGGAATAAAACAAAGAGAAAACCTTCTTGGACGCTGAATAGATTCCCCATCCAAACAGAATGTGCAGCCAACGCTCCGCGGAACGACCCGAGATGGGATTTAAGTATTCCGCTAGATCTTGGAAATAAGCTTAGGTATGTAAGATCTGAAATAAGGGACGACCTCCTGCCGCTGCTGCCGTTCGCCTCACACGTGACCTCTTTCAAATATATATCCTAACATATAGTTAGGAGATCTTAAAGAGGAGTTTAGCTATGGCCTCTGATCTTAAGTTATAGAGGAAGAGGAGCTGGGCAGATCAATATGTAGTTTTATTGGAAACTAGTCAGCATAACTTGTATTGTTACCGTTTTTATTTCATCTCATTTTGGTCGAATAGGTGATGATTACCAGTTATTTCTGTATGCACGGTTATAAGGAAGCCAGTCAGTCACTATGTAAGTGTCACATCCTCCCTGGAGATCTGGGGTTAGAGGATCACTACGTATCGTGAATCGCAGATCTTCCATTTAGCCTGTGTATTGGTGTCCCATATTAAGTGGATTTGGTTTTCTTTGGTGCTGAAGAGGTTAACGACCGTTTCTATACTAGTCAGAAACTTGCAGTCCATTTTCAGCTGCTTCTGATCTGGTCATTACCTCTCCCTATAAAACCAGGCCAGACCTTCTCTGCCTTGCCAGTGAAAGTTTTGCTTCCTAGTGCCTAGGAGATGCTGTGCTGAATCAGGGGATCGTTGTTGCTGCTGGAGACTGTTGCGTGCTGGTTTTGGGTGTATGCTTTCCTCATTGTCCTATTCCCATTAAGTTTGTACATCCCTATCCTTCCCTATATACCTTCCCTCTTTACCTTTAGTGTGTGTTTGTATGTTCTGATATCCCTGTTTTGTCTTTGTGTCTTGTTTGCCTTTTATTTCTGTCCCATGCCTCATGGTGTAAGAGGGTGGTGCTGTTATGGACAGTAAGGAACATGCTGTCACTTTAAGAGACTGCACCACCTAGTCTGGTGTGATGGAATGTTCTGCTTCTCCCCTGCAATAGATTGTGTGAATGAGCTGGACTGTGCAGAAGGTGGGGGTGGAGTCTGAACTGTGTGTGTGAGCTGAAGCTGCTGCAGAGAGAACTTTGTGCTGTTTTCTGCAAGAGAGGACCCACAGCCTGTAACAGAGTGGACTTGTGAAATTTGACAGACTTTTCCGGGTGCAGCTAGAGTGGCTGTCCTGTGTGTCATGAATCCCAATGGCTAGGGATAGCAAGGGACAAGCAAAGTAATACAAAATATCGGACGAGCTCTAGGGTGATGGAACCTGGGCTGACCGCTGCCCTACGCCTGACAAACGCAACTAGATATAGCCAGGGAGCGTGCCTACGTTGGTTCTAGACGCCACGCACCAGCCTAAGAGCTAACTAGTACTGCAGAGAAAATAAAGACCTCACTTGCCTCCAGAGGAATGAACCCCAAAAGGTATAGTTGCCCCCCACATGTATTGACGGTGAAATGAGAGGAAGGCACACACATAGAGATGATATATATAGGTTCAGCAAATTGAGGCCCGCTGTAAACTAGAAAGCAGAACGATACAAAAGGGGTCTGAGCGGTCAGCAAAAAACCCTAATCAAAAAACCATCCTGAGATTACAAGAACCCATGTGCCAACTCATGGCACATGGGGAGAACCTCAGTCCACTAGAGCTACCAGCTAGCATAGAGACATAATAAGCAAGCTGGACAAAAAAACCAACAACTGAAAATCAGCACTTAGCTTATCCTGAAAGATCTGGGAGCAGGTAGGCAGGAACCAAACAGAGCACATCTGAATACATTGATAGCCGGCAAGGGAATGACAGAAAGGCCAGGTAAAATAGGAAACACCCAGCCTCTGATGGACAGGTGGAAACCAAAGGCCGCAACCCACCAAAGTCACCCAGTACCAGCAGTAACCACCAGAGGGAGCCCACAAACAGAATCCACAACAGTACCCCCCCCTTGAGGAGGGGTCACCGAACCCTCACGAGAACCCCCAGGGCGATCAGGGTGAGCTCTATGGAAGGCGCGGACCAAATCAGTCGCATGAACATCGGAGGCGACCACCCAGGAATTATCCTCCTGACCATAACCCTTCCACTTAACCAAATACTGGAGTTTGCGTCTGGAAACACGAGAATCCAAGATCTTCTCAACAACATACTCCAATTCTCCCTCCACCAGCACCGGAGCAGGAGGCTCAACCGAAGGAACAACGGGCACCTCATACCTCCGCAACAACGACCGATGGAACACATTATGAATAGCAAACGATGCTGGGAGATCCAAACGAAAAGATACAGGGTTAAGAATCTCCGAGATCCTATAAGGACCGATGAACCGAGGCTTGAACTTAGGAGAAGAGACCTTCATAGGGACAAAACGAGAAGACAACCACACCAAATCCCCAACAAGAAGTCGGGGACCCACGCGGCGACGGCGATTAGCAAACTGCTGAGTCTTCTCCTGAGATAACTTCAAATTGTCCACCACCTGGTTCCAAATCTGATGCAGCCTGTCCACCACCACGTCCACTCCAGGACAATCCGAAGACTCCACCTGACCAGAGGAAAAACGAGGATGAAACCCCGAATTACAAAAAAAAGGAGAGACCAACGTGGCAGAACTAGCCCGATTATTAAGAGCAAATTCGGCCAGTGGCAAAAAAGCAACCCAGTCATCTTGATCAGCAGAAACAAAACACCTCAAATAAGTTTCCAAGGTCTGATTAGTTCGCTCCGTCTGGCCATTCGTCTGAGGATGGAATGCAGACGAGAAAGACAAATCAATGCCCAGCTTGGCACAAAACGTCCGCCAAAATCTAGACACAAACTGGGATCCCCTGTCAGAAACGATATTCTCCGGAATCCCATGCAAACGAACCACGTTCTGAAAAAATAAAGGGACCAGCTCAGAGGAGGAAGGCAACTTAGGCAAGGGCACCAAATGAACCATCTTAGAAAAGCGGTCACACACAACCCAGATAACGGACATTTTCTGTGAAACCGGGAGATCAGAAATAAAATCCATGGAAATGTGCGTCCAAGGCCTCTTCGGGATGGGCAAGGATAACAACAACCCACTGGCCCGAGAACAGCAAGGCTTAGCTCGAGCACACACTTCACAAGACTGCACAAAGGTACGCACATCCCTAGACAAGGAAGGCCACCAAAAAGACCTGGCCACCAAGTCTCTAGTACCAAATATTCCAGGATGACCAGCCAACACAGAAGAATGGACCTCGGAGATGACTCTACTGGTCCAATCATCCGGAACAAACAGTCTTTCTGGTGGACAACGATCCGGTTTATCCACCTGAAACTCCTGCAATGCACGTCGCAAGTCTGGGGATACGGCGGACAATATTACCCCATCCCTAAGGATACCAGTAGGCCCAGAGTCTCCAGGAGAGTCAGGCACAAAACTCCTGGAAAGAGCATCTGCCTTCACATTCTTTGAACCTGGCAGGTATGAAACCACGAAATTGAAACGAGAAAAAAACAACGACCAACGAGCCTGTCTAGGATTCAAATGCCTGGCAGACTCAAGGTAAATGAGATTCTTGTGATCAGTCAAGACCACCACACGATGTTTAGCACCCTCAAGCCAATGACGCCACTCCTCAAATGCCCACTTTATGGCCAAAAGCTCCCGATTACCCACATCATAATTGCGCTCGGCGGGCGAGAATTTTCTAGAGAAGAATGCACATGGCTTCATCACCGAGCCATTAGAACTTCTCTGTGACAAAACCGCCCCCGCTCCAATCTCGGAAGCATCAACCTCAACCTGAAAAGGAAGTGAAACATCTGGTTGACACAACACAGGAGCAGAAGAAAACCGGCGCTTAAGTCCCTGAAAGGCCTCCACGGCCGCAGGAGACCAATCAGCAACATCAGCACCCTTTTTAGTCAAATCAGTCAAAGGTTTAACAATACTGGAAAAATTAGCAATGAACCGACGATAAAAATTAGCAAACCCCAAGAACTTCTGAAGGCTCTTAACAGATGTAGGTTGTGTCCAGTCACAAATCGCCTGAACCTTGACGGGATCCATCTCAATAGTAGAAGGAGAAAAAATGTACCCCAAAAAAGAAATCTTCTGGACTCCGAAGAGACACTTTGAGCCCTTCACAAACAGAGAATTGGCCCGCAGAACCTGAAACACCTTCCTGACCTGTAGAACCTGAGACTCCCAGTCATCAGAAAACACCAAAATATCATCCAAATACACAATCATAAACTTATCCAGATATTCACGGAAAATATTGTGCATAAAGGACTGAAAGACTGACGGAGCATTGGAGAGTCCAAAAGGCATTACCAAATACTCAAAATGGCCCTCAGGCGTATTAAATGCGGTTTTCCACTCATCACCCTGTTTTATCCGCACCAGATTATACGCACCGCGAAGATCTATCTTAGTGAACCACCTAGCCCCCTTAATGCGAGCAAACAAATCAGTCAATAATGGCAATGGATACTGATACTTGACTGTAATCTTATTCAGAAGGCGATAATCTATACAAGGCCTCAGGGAACCATCTTTTTTTTGCCACGAAAAAAAAACCTGCTCCCAGAGGGGACGAAGATGGACGAATATGTCCCTTTTCCAAGGACTCCTTAATATAATTCCGCATAGCAGTATGCTCTGGCAGTGACAGATTAAATAAACGACCCTTAGGGAACTTACTGCCAGGAATCAATTCTATAGCACAGTCACAATCTCTATGCGGAGGGAGCGAATTGAGCTTAGGCTCCTCAAAAACATCCCTATAGTCAGACAAAAACGCAGGGATCTCAGAAGGAGTAGATGAAGCGATTGAAATCGGAGGTGCATAATCATGAACCCCCTGACATCCCCAGCTTAACACATTGTTTTCCAGTCCAGGACAGGATTATGAGTTTGTAACCATGGCAGACCAAGCACTAGTACATCATGTAAATTATACAGTACAAGGAAGCGAATCACCTCCTGATGAACGGGAGTCATGCGCATGGTCACTTGTGTCCAATACTGCGGTTTATTCATAGCCAATGGTGTAGAGTCAATTCCCTTCAGAGGAATAGGAACTTCCAGAGGTTCCAGACTAAAACCGCAGCGTTTAGCAAATGACCAATCCATAAGACTCAGGGCAGCGCCCGAATCCACATAGGCATCGACGGAAATGGAAGACAGTGAAAAAATCAGAGTCACAGACAAAATGAACTTAGGCTGCAGAGTACCAATGGCAAAAGATTTATCAACCCTTTTTGTGCGTTTAGAGCATGCTGATATAACATGAGCTGAATCACCACAATAAAAACACAATCCATTTTTCCGCCTATAATTTTGCCGTTCACTTCTGGACTGAATTCTATCACATTGCATAGTCTCAGGTGCCTGTTCAAAAGACACCGCCAACTGGTGCACGGGTTTGCGCTCCCGTAAACGCCGATCAATCTGAATGGCCATAGCCATCGACTCATTCAGACCTGTAGGCATAGGGAACCCCACCATAATATCCTTAATGGCCTCGGAAAGACCATTTCTGAAGTTTGCAGCCAGGGCGCGCACTCATTCCACTGAGTAAGCACCGACCATTTCCGAAATTTTTGACAATATATTTCCGCTTCATCATACCCCTGAGAGAGGGCTAATAAAGCCTTTTCAGCCTGAATCTCCAGGTTGGGTTCCTCATAGAGCAATCCCAATGCCAGAAAAAATGCATCCACATTGAGCAATGCAGGATCCCCTGGTGCCAATGCAAATGCCCAATTCTGAGGGTCGCCTCGCAGGAAAGATATTACAATCTTGACCTGTTGAGCAGGGTCTCCAGAGGAGCGAGATTTTAAAGAAAGAAACAATTTACAATTGTTCCTGAAATTCAGGAAGGTAGATCTATCTCCAGAAAAGAACTCTGGAATAGGAATTCTAGGTTCAGACATGGGAGTGTGAACAACAAAATCCTGTATGTTTTGAACTTTTGCCGCGAGATTACTCAGGCTGGAAGCCAAACTCTGGACATCCATGTTAAACAGCTAATATCAGAGCCATTCAAGGGTTAAGAGGAGGTAAGAAGCAGCTAGACAGCAATTAAGGGCTAGGCAGCAAAACTCTGAAGGAAAAAAAAAAAAAAATTCCCTTAAACACTTCTTTTTCTCCTGCTTCAGCCCAAACAATTAATACTTTGTGGGCCGGCTATACTGTCATGAATCCCAATGGCTAGGGATAGCAAGGGACAAGCAAAGTAATACAAAATATCGGACGAACTCTAGGGTGATGGAACCTGGGCTGACCGCTGCCCTACGCCTGACAAACGCAACTAGAGATAGCCAGGGAGCGTGCCTACGTTGGTTCTAGACGCCACGCACCAGCCTAAGAGCTAACTAGTACTGCAGAGAAAATAAAGACCTCACTTGCCTCCAGAGGAATGAACCCCAAAAGGTATAGTTGCCCCCCACATGTATTGACGGTGAAATGAGAGGAAGGCACACACATAGAGATGATATATATAGGTTCAGCAAATTGAGGCCCGCTGTAAACTAGAAAGCAGAACGATACAAAAGGGGTCTGAGCGGTCAGCAAAAAACCCTAATAAAAAAACCATCCTGAGATTACAAGAACCCATGTGCCAACTCATGGCACATGGGGAGAACCTCAGTCCACTAGAGCTACCAGCTAGCATAGAGACATAATAAGCAAGCTGGACAAAAAAACCAACAACTGAAAATCAGCACTTAGCTTATCCTGAAAGATCTGGGAGCAGGTAGGCAGGAACCAAACAGAGCACATCTGAATACATTGATAGCCGGCAAGGGAATGACAGAAAGGCCAGGTAAAATAGGAAACACCCAGCCTCTGATGGACAGGTGGAAACCAAAGGCCGCAACCCACCAAAGTCACCCAGTACCAGCAGTAACCACCAGAGGGAGCCCACAAACAGAATCCACAACACCTGTGTGAGTTTGAGAAGCCACGAAGATACCGAGAAAGGGATTTACATTTTCCAGGAGCACCTCCAGGACCCCAAAGCAAGGAGAAGACAACGTTTCACGGAGCTGGCAGAAAGCCATGCACACCACTGTACTAGACTGTTGGGGGCCCCCCGGGACTGGATCTGAGTCCCCAACATCACCGTGAGTTTGTTCCTGTTTTTTGCACATGTTAGGGCCTAGCGTAGGCTTCAGCAGTCAGTACATGGGAGCCTTGTGGCCTGCTTAGTAAAGGCCAGGGAGGTTATACGTAGAGTAGCATCATTATTGATTTATTGTTTGCATTTACTTGTGTGACGTATGTTGATTCTGTAATAGTTGGAGCACTGTGCTATTTTACGGACAAGCTAAAGAATATAACTCTTGTAAATTATCTTTTGCCATTACATACCCCTGTTTGCATCCTGTTTACATCTTCCTCATCCACGTCATTCCTTGCCTTCCAATAAATCTACCCTTTGTTGTTTGCACCTCATCTTGTGTACGGTAGTCTTCCTGCACCGTGGTGGTCCCCGACCATCGCTTCAATGGCGTGGGTGAGGGGACGATCAGGGTTTAACAGGAGCATAGTAGGGTCGGACATCAGGCCTCTCTACCTTCAAGAGTACCCCCGGGACTGGGATAGATAGGGTCTCAGTTCTAGGAACAGTCTGAGACCCCCTTTCTTACCGAAGACCGTCACAGCGTGACAGTAAGTCCACCTGCAAATTCTAGAATGAGCAGAAGTTCAAAAGAGCAAAATACAGGTTGTACCCAATCCAAACCCACAAATCATTGCTCGGACTATAAGGACAGACAATTAGGAGTCACAGATGAAATTATCCATATAGTCAATATCTTAGATAAAAGTCAAAAGTCCTATAGATTGTAAGCTTGTGGGCAGGGCCCTCACTCCTATTGGTATCTATTTTGAACTGTGATTTTTGTTATGCTGTAACATCTATTGTCTGTACAAGTCCCCTCTATAATTTGTAAAGCGCTGCGGAATATGTTGGCGCTATACAAATAAAATTATTATTAAAAGTCCTTAAAGGAGTTGTCCATTTTTTTTCTTCTTTAAATGCATGAATTTTTGACTCAAGATTACATGTTGAAATTAGGTTTCATTAAATTGTTGCAGCCTTCCTGTTGGGAGAAAAGTGAGTTAAAGGGAACCTGTCACCACATTTTTGGAAGATGGGATAAAAATAGCGTTAAATAGGGGCAGAGGTGGGCGTTACATTAGTGTGTTTGTTATGCGTTTATTACCCACCTAAGTTGCCGAAATACCTTTGCAAAGTCTCCGTTTTCGCCTGTCAATCAGGCTGGTCTGGTCAAAAGGGCGTCTTGTCTTCCCCCAGATTTTGCGTAGTTTTCCGTTGGTGGCGTAGTGGTGTGCGCATGCCCAAGGTCCCGAATCCTCTGCCAGGGGATTTAAAAGAGCGCGCTGTTCGTTATTTCATTGGTGGTCGGTGGGCGCGGCCATCTTCCTTTGGCCGCGCGTGCGCAGAAGCGGCGCTCTGCTGGCCGCGGCTTCAGGAAAATGGCCGCCGCAATATCAATCTGCGCACGCGCGGCATCCCGCGGCCATTTTCCTGAAGCCGCGGCCAGCAGAGCGCCGCTTCTGCGCACGCGCGGCCAAAGGAAGATGGCCGCGCCCACCGACCACCAATGAAATAACGAACAGCGCGCTCTTTTAAATCCCCTGGCAGAGGATTCGGGACCTTGGGCATGCGCACACCACTACGCCACCAACGGAAAACTACGCAAAATCTGGGGGAAGACAAGACGCCCTTTTGACCAGACCAGCCTGATTGACAGGCGAAAACGGAGACTTTGCAAAGGTATTTCGGCAACTTAGGTGGGTAATAAACGCATAACAAACACACTAATGTAACGCCCACCTCTGCCCCTATTTAACGCTATTTTTATCCCATCTTGCAAAAACGTGGTGACAGGTTCCCTTTAACTAGGATTCCATCTGTAAGCTTGTTCTGATAATCCAATGGGAGAGTTTTTAACTACTATTTTATTTTAACTTTTTTTTTAGCTACTCTCGGCTGATTTATGACCACAGACCACATCAAGGTTGAATATGCAAGGAAACAAAGAGCCTGTAGTGTGCACATTTTTTTATGAAATCAAATTGCAAGAATGTTTATTTCATCCCTAAATACATCTATTTAATAAAAAAAAATTGTTCTCATTGGTGCACAACCCCGTTAACGCCCATAATACAATAGATTAAAGTTGGAAAGTTGGCCATAACCTTTCTGGATTCTATCTTCAGGATTGGCCAACCATGTGATATACAGTAGGTACGGAAAGTATTCAGACCCCTTTAGAATTTTCACTCTTTGTTTCATTGCAGCCATTTGGTAAATTCAAAAAAGTTCATTTTTTTCTCATTAATGTACACTCTCCACCCCATCTTGACTGAAAAAAACCAGAAATGTAGAAATTTTTGCAAATTTAATAAAAAAGAAAAACTGAAATATCACATGGTCATAAGTATTCAGACCTTTTGCTCAGACACTCATATTTAAGTCACATGTTGTCCATTTCCTTGTGATCCTCCTTGAGATGGTTCTCCTCCTTCAGTGGAGCCGAGCTGTGTTTAATTAAACTGATAGGACTTGATTTGGAAAGGCGCACACCTGTCTATATGAGACCTCACAGCTCACAGTGCATGTCAGACCAAATGAGAATCATGAGGTCAAAGTAACTGGCCAAGGCGCTCAGAGACAGAATTGTGGCAAGGCACAGATCTGGCCAAGGTTAGAACAGAATTTCTGCAGGACTCAAGGTTCCTAAGAGCACAGTGGGCACCATAATCCTCAAATGGAAGACTTTGGGACCAACAGAAGTCTTCCTAGACCTGGCCGTCCAGCCGAACAGAGCAATCGTGGGAGAAGAGCCTTGGTGAGAGAGCTAAAGAAGAACCCAAAGATCACTGTGGCTGAGCTCCAAAGATGCAGTAGGGAGATAGGAGAAAGTTGCACAAAGTCAACTATCACTGCAGCCCTCCACCAGTCAGGCCTTTATGGCAGAGCGTCCCGACGGAAGCCTCTCCTCAGTGCAAGACATATGAAAGCCGCATAGAGTTTGCTAAAAACACATGAAGGACTCCCAGACTATGAGAAATAAGATTCTCTGGTCTGATGAGATGAAGATAGATCTTTTTGGTGATAATTCTAAGCAGTATGTGTGGAGAAAACCAGGCACTGCTCATCACCTGCCCAATACAATCCCAACAGTGAAACATGGTGGTGACAACATCATGCTATGGGGGTGTTTTTCAGCTGCAGGGACAGGACGACTGGTTGTCATTGAAGGAAAAGTGAATGCGGCCAAGTACAGAGATGTCCTGGATGAAAACCTCTTCCAGAGTGCTCTGGACCTCAGTCTTGGCCGAAAGTTCACCTTCCAACAAGAAAATGACCCTAAGCACACGGGTAAAATAAGAAAGGAGTGGCTTCAGAACAACTCTGTGACCATTCCTGACTGGCTCAGCCAGAGCCCTGACCTAGACCCAATTGAGCATCTCTGGAGAGACCTGAAAATGGCTGTCCACCAACGTTCACCATCCAACCTGACGGAACTGGAGAGGATCTGAAAGGAAGAATGGCAGAGGATCCCCAAATCCAGGGGTGAAAAACTTGCATCATTGCCAAGAAGACTCATGGCTGTACTAGCCTCAATACTGAGCAAAGGGTCTGAATACTTATGACCATGTGATATTTCAGTTTTTCCTTTTTAATAAATTTGCAAACATTTAGGAATGTAGAACTACATTCCTGATTTTTTTCAGTCCAGATGGGGTGCAGAGTGTACATTAATGAGAAAAAAAATAACTTTATTGAATTTACCAAATGGCTGCAATGAAACAAAGAGTGAAAATTTTAAAGGGGTCTGAATACTTTTCGTACCCACTGTATATGGGACCTTCCCCCGATGTCAAAGGAGAAAATCATGCAGTTGGAATTGAAAAAAGTGGCTTCTAGAGGAGTCTGGAGGCCGCTTTCTCCTCTCTCCCCATAGAAAACACTTGAACGCTTGTATAGTAAAGTCAGCTGTAGGCAAAAAGTGTCTTCAGCCAACGGCTACGTCATGTGTATAGCTGGTGCCATATCTCCTAACCTGCCAAGGAGCTATGCCTAATTTAGTGGAACTCCGATGCCTAGGGCTATTATTTTCTTATAAGGGCTGGTTAGGACGTGTTCATAAATCATCTTAGTCTGTACACTATTTCACTTTGCAAATAGTTTAACTCACCTCTGGGTCTAATTATGATGTCTGCAATGATGGCTACATGAGTTATTACATAAAACCGTCAACCTCTAGTTTTTCAAACAGCGACCCCGCAGGCAGATCGGAGTATAGCAGCCCAATATATCACGGCTGAGTCTTTAATACCTAGACACAACTTGATGTAGAGGCACCATTGTCCCCCTATGACTCAAAAATGGTATTTGACAAAGGATTGGTCAAGATTTAGTAGCTGATTCCATGAAGATCCATTACAGAAACCATAACCTGGAATGTTCCCAGATAGTTTTGGAGAAAGATGACGCCCATGGAATTCCAAAATATAATCTATTGCATGCACATGCACATATCATATAAGTCCATAGCATTAATTTATAATAAAATATTAATGGATTGAGCGCTGTGGGGTCAGTAACCGCTTCCAGATGACAAGTCAGCTTATTGTTTAGTCTAATCTTCTATTTATCCCAAAATCAGTTCCTGCGCGAACAGACAGAACAATGGACTCAAACGCCAACCAGATCTCACATCGAAACGTTCCCGGAGAAGAAGAAATCAGCTATTCAAAAACAGTCACGGACTAAGTTTTGGTTTCTGTTACTGATTAAGGTGAAAAATCCCCATATTAAATAAATGTGAAAAGAAGAAAGAGGAAAAATTGACTGTCAGATATTAGGAGGGCTGTGTGACAACCCATGGGGTATCTGCAATAGAGGAAACATGGGGGTGTCCAGAAAAAAGGGTTAGAAGGACGCCACTATGCACGTGGCTAAAAGGAAACAGGGGTGGGTTCCCTCTGGGATCCTTGGGGGTGGGACTTTATTCCTATCCAGTAGCGTAGCTACTGAGGGGGCCATCACCCAAGGCCCGGTGCTCAGAGGGGGCCCACCCCGAGCTACGCTACTGTAACTGCATCGGCGTACACAGCACATTCAGTTACATTCTACGGCAGAGCAGGGAGAATCCATAACCCTGCTCTGCCGCCCGGCTACTATGGGGCCCCTGAGCAGGCGGTTAGGGGCCCGATGCCAGCAGTGGGCCCCTCACCCATCATCGCAGGTTCAACTTCAACTGTATCGGCATCTAGCCGATACAGCTGACTACATCGATGAGAGGAGCCTTACGCTCCCTCTCCCATCATCCCCCTCTCAGCGTCTGACGTCACCGACGCACTCACTGAGAGGTGGTCGAGATGACACTACTACTCGGCGCCCGCTGTCCGGAGATGTGCGGGAGCTCGGAGCAGCGGAGGAACCAGGAGGAAGAGAAGTGAGCATTGGATTAATTTTTTTTCATGGAGGTGTATATACTATACAGGCTGCCTATGGGGGGATGTATTATACTATGTAAACAGGCTGCCTATGGGGGTGCATCATGCCATAGAAGCTGCCTATGGTGGTGCATTATACTATACAGGCTGCCTGTGGGGGTGTAATATACTATACAGGCTGCCTATGGGGTGTAATATACTATACAGACTGCCTATGGGGTGTAATATACTATACAGGCTGCCTATGGGGGTGTAATATACTATACAGGATGCCTATGGGGGTGTAATATACTATATATGCTGCCAATGGGGGTGTAATATACCATACAGGCTGCCTATGGGGGTGTAATATACTATATAGGCGGCCTATGGGGGTGCATTATACTATGTATACAGGCTGCCTATTGTTTTCACCCATAGGAATGGGTAACTGCAAAAACGTGGCAAAAACCTGTTACCTGTGTTTTTTTGCTGCGTTTTTGGTGCAAAAACCTCAGGAGGTTGCATCATGGGGGGGAACTAAATGTTATCAGCATGCACAAGAGACAACAAAACGCAGCAAAACCTACTTTTTGTAAGCAGCTTCTTTACTGCTAAGGGAGCAGGTTTTGCCTGTAGGAAAAAAATGCAACGTGTGAACACAGCCGAGTATCTACGTGATGTATCCTTACCTCCCACTATCTTCTTACCACATCATGCTGTTTTCTCATAAAAAGCAAATATTGAAATAACCGAGAACAAATTGTCCCAATATTTCATGAAGACACAACCTGGCAGCCCCTCGTGCACCGTCCATGAAAACAGCAGCAATGAACATTACTGACAACTTCTGAATGATGGCACCATGTAGACCCTAGAAGAGGATTGATTGGGCGCAGGTGCACCCGCTAATCACCCCCTTCCATATCCCAGTAGAAGATTGTGATTGTACATGTTTCACCATCATTGCAGCCTCTACAGAAGCCATCACCCAACTTTCCCAGAATCCTGGTAATGCATCAAACAAGGAGGCAAGCATATAGGATCACTGATTATTTGGGGCTCTCGAAAAAAAATGAGTGACAACCCGTCTTATGGATGTAAAACAACTTTCCCAGAAACTGATATAATTAGGAAAAAGCATATTTTTGAACTGTAAATAAACTTTGAAAAAGTTCTAGCCGCTGTTTAATAGTTTGTATTGCTGGGGGGTCCCAGTCCTGGAACATGGGGGGTTTGTGCACATAGAGTTTTTTTCTCTTTGGGAAGAGTCAGACGCCCGTTTAACTTGGACGAGGATCACAACGTAATGCTTGGACGGGCTGTCGACCAGTCTGAGCATTGCGTTGTGATCCTCGTCCGTCTGACTCTTCCCTTCCTTTGAGCAATCGGTGGGGGTCTTAGAACCCAGATCCCTACTGATCAGAGCATCATGTCAAAACTTTTTTTGACAGTTTACTTCCACTTGACAAAGGAGAATTTAGTATTTATAGGCAGCTCAGTGGCTCAGTGGTTAGTACTGTGACCTTGCAACGCAGGGGTCCGATCCCACCAGGGACAACATCTGTAAGGAGTTTGTATGTTCTCCCCGTGTTTCGTGGGTTTCCTCCGGGTTCTCCGGTTTCCTCCCACATTCCAAATATATACTGATAGGGAATGTAGATTGTGAGCCCCATCGGGGACAGCGATAATGATGATTGTATAGTGCTGCAGAATTAATGGCGCCATATAAGTGAATAAAAAAAATAATAAACTTTCTATTAACACAAGATATGAATGATCACTTCCAGGGTCTGAAAAGTGAACTGAACGTAGGACATATGAAATAAATCAAACATGACTTGTGCTCCAAAACCACACAAGGCGGGAACTTAAAAGGAACCATTCACCAGGTTTTTCCCCATATCAAGTACTGCCACCACTAATCTGGAATGCTGTAAAAAAAAGACCCCAATCCTGTCTGCAGAACCCAAAAAATAGCAGACAGGGCGGTCCGGTCCATTGGGCGTCTCAAGTTTTGTTCCGGCGACTCGTCTCTTCTCACGATCACAATCCTCCTTCCTTGCTTCTTGTGGATGAGGTGTCCCCCATCCCCATCGAGCTCCTGCACAGGGGTACTTCGCTCAGTCCTGCCGAGGGCAGAGCAGCATACAGTAGTGCGCATGCGCCAGGAAAAGCTGAAGAGCATCCTGCTGAGGGCAGAGCAGCATACTGTAGTGTGCATGCGCCAGGAAAGGCCGAAGAGCATCCTGCCGAGGGCAGAGCAGCATACTGTAGTGTGCATGCGCCAGGAAAGGCCGAAGAGCATCCTGCCGAAGGCAGAGCAGCATATGGTAGTGCGCATGCGCCAGGAAAGGCCAAAGAGGATCCTGCCGAAGGCAGAGCAGCATACGGTAGTGCGCATGCGCCAGGAAAAGCTGAAGAGCATCCTGCTGAGGGCAGAGCAGCATACTGTTGTGCGCATGCGCCAGGAAAGGCCGAAGAGCATCCTGCCAAGAGCAGAGCAGCATACGGTAGTGCGCATGCACAAGGAAAGGCCAAGAACGTCCTGCCGAGGGCAGAGCTCCATACGGTAGTGCGCATGAGCCAGGAAAGCCAGAAGAGCGTCCTGCCTAGGGCAGAGCAGCATACGGTAGTGCGCATGCGCCAGGAAAGGCCGAAGAGCATCCTGCCGAGGGCAGAGCAGCATACGGTAGTGCGCATGCGCCAGGAAAGGCCGAAGAGCATCCTGCCAAGGGCGGAGCAGCATACGGTAGTGCGCATGCGCCAGGAAAGGCCAAGAGCATCCTGCCGAGGGCAGAGTAGCATACGGGAGTGCGCATGCGCCAGGAAAGCCCGAAGAGCGTCCTGTCGAGGGCAGAGCATCATACGGTAGTGCGCATGCGCCAGGAAAGGCCAAGACCATCCTGCCGAGGGCAGAGCAGCATACGGTAGTGCGCATGAACCAGGAAAAGCCGAAGAGCACCGATGACCCTGAAGTAAAGCTGGCGCATGCGCACTACAGTATGCTGCTCTGCCCTCAGTAGGTCAGATAGATGTACGTCTGTGCAGGAGCGCGATGAGGGACACTATGTGGGTGACGAAGGACGCATCATCCAGACGAAGCAGGGAAGGAGGATGATGATTGTAAGAAGAGAGGAGGCGCCCGATCAGGCCCTGAGATGCCCACTGGACTGGACCCGGCCCAGTCTGTAAGAATAATAAAAGTTATTTTTGGGGGATCCGCAGACTGGATTGAGATGTAATGGTGGTGGCCGTGCTTTATATGGGAGACACCAGGTGACAGGTTCCCTTTAAATTTGCCAAACACAACTCTTCACCATCTAGCAGGATAGCAAAGTTATCAGACCGTGCCCGTAGCACATTGACAAGTTTGTTCCCATGCAGGACCATGGCCCAACAGAGAAAAGCTGCCGCCAGCTGGAGACCACCAATAATGAAGACTCCATGGCTTAGAAGAGTCAAGGAGAATGGGAACCTATAAAGACGTCCTACAATCATAGGTTTATTATTTATTATGAATCAACGCAGAACAGAAATTAATCTGCAACCGGACACAAGCATGAAGGCCGTGTACCACCTGCTGGAATTGTAAGTCACACCACACTCTGCCTGTCAGAGACTGGAGTCCGAGCTCCGCACCATCTGCTCCCCATCAGGTTGTCAGTGTCAGCGCCATACACAGAAAGTGCCGGCACCGGGATCAAGTTATCTCCCACCATGACAGATGAACAGTGACCTCTGCTCCCCGTCACCGCTCTCAGTAGGGGCCCTCACTGTGGGACTATAGGACCAGGGTCTATGATGGGACAGTACATCTGATTAACATATCATCCAATACCTGCCCTTTCTTACAAGTTCCTAACTAGTGTGCCATACAGGAAAATTGGGGGGTAACCGGTCACTAGAAAAGGGCCAAAGTCTTAGGTCATATATACCTTTAAAGGGGTTGTCTAGTATTAGAAAATAAGGTCTGGAATGGCGCCACTCTTGCCTATAGGCCACAACTGGTATTGCAGCTCTATCTTCTCTCTATTTATATAATTATTATTCTTATTACCAAAGCAATTTTCTAAATGCAAAATTATTCCGGTTGCTGCGAAACGACTAAGCATACGCATTATCATAGACAACCCGATTTCCGAAATGAACGGTAAACCTTATAAAAATCCCAAAAAATAAAACCGGAGCACGTCCTATTGGTTGGAGATCAGCGGTCCATTATTAACCATTGCATGACCCACATCTATGGACGCCCTCTAACGCTGGCACCGTTACCTTGCTCACAGAGACGTCTGCGGTCTGACCAGCAGAGTTCAGACGGGCACATAACAAGAGACGGTGCCAGGTTTGGGGCTTTTTTTTGCCTTCCCGGTGACCATTGGTCACATTTCTGTGTATCGGGAGGGACGCCCTGATATCTATTTGGACCTACCATTTATTAACCCTCCGCGCCCTGGTGGATTGTAAGCTCTGCAGTATTGCTTATACCTAGATCGGTAAGAATAGTGCCGCACTATAGTGCACCACATACATTCACACAGACATTAGAGCGCAAGCTCTGCGGTCAATCAGACTGATGTGCAGCATACATGTCATTCACAGCCATGACACACATGATGGGGGGCTGTCATTAGAGGGGGGGTCCATACCTGCTTCCTGAGCGCCTCAAAGGCGGCGCTGATGGTGTGCACCCTGGTCCTCTCCCTGGCATTGGCCAGCAGCCTCCTGGTCTGCTGGATGGCTTTGATCTCTGCAGTCTCCCCCAGCCTCTTCCTAGGAGATGCACAGGGCTCAGGACTGTTGTCCTCGTAAGTCACTGACAAGTAGGAGGTCTCTGGGGGTCGGTGACATACCACCACCCTGGACTCCAACCCTGGAGCAGCAGAAGGAGGCATTAACCCCTTTTGCCCTGGAAGCACCCCACCACTCAAGTCCAAGGCATCTTCCTCAGCCACCACAACCCTCCTGTCCATCACAGAAGGAGCAGACTGCTCTTGTCCTGGTGTAGACTCCCCCTTGACCTGAGGATGATGATGATGATCATGACCACCCAAGTCCACATTAAAAGTTTGGTAGCCATTGACCTTCTTGAGGAGCTCCCTGTTCTTCCTCTTCAGCCTCTTGATATCCTTGAGGCAGTGACTGTTCCATTGGGGATCGTGCAGGATCTGGAGGTTCCTCATAGTTGGGGAGCAGCAGCAGTGATGATGATGAGGAGGATGATGATGAGGAGGAGCAGGATGATGGGGCTCCTGTGCTGTGGGCAGTCACAGTGTCACTCGCTGTCCCTGCAGCATGTCTGCGGAGTGCACACTGAGCTCCCCATCTGTGTTTGTTTAGCCTCAGCTTACACAGAAGCCCCTGTTAGTGAGATCAGTCAGCATGCCGCCTGCTCCTCAGCCAGGGAGGCTTTCCAGCCCTGCGAGCCGCACAGATGAGCTGCTCTTTAAAGGGGCAGGAAGCCTTTTTCTTCCCTCTCTCCCTCTCCTGAACAGCTGGGCTGCCAATCCCCTCTTTGTTCTGGGGATGGTGAATAAGCTGCTTCCTTTAGAACTGAGGAATCCCGGGGAAATGATACGTGATATTATTATTCTGCAGCCACCCTTTCACTGCCGGAGCCTGAAGCTGGAAGAGTTGTAGAGCAGTCTGCAGAGATGAAATATGCTGGAGAGTGTGAGAGGCAGGGGCATCACTCAGGGCTGGGGGGCACCAAGTCACTGACTGGGGGCATCAGAGCTACTCACTGTCTATGTACAGCATGGCCTGGAGCAGTGGGGAGATATATATATATATATATATATAGATATATATATATAGATATATATATATAACAAGTGGCTGGAAGAGCAGTGATGGCATTACTTGCAAGTGTAGAAGTGATGTCAGCCCATAACTGGAGAGCAGTGATGTCACTTGTTACATCATTCTGGAGAGCAGTGATGTCATCCCATGTTTAGAGCGCAGTGATGTCACCTCTTACCTAATTCTGCTCTGCGCCTGTCAACCTTTCAATCCAGACAGTATTGATGTCATCTCATATCTATACAGTTACAATATTCCATATCTTAAGAGCAGTGATGTCACTTGTTACATAATTCTGGAGAGCTGTGATGTCACTTGTTACATAATTCTGGAGAGCAGTGATGTCACTTATTACATAATTCTGGAGAGCAGTGATGTCACTTGTTACATAATTCCGGAGAGCTGTGATGTCACTTGTTACATAATTCTGGAGAGCAGTGATGTCACTTATTACATAATTCTGGAGAGCAGTGATGTCACTTATTACATAATTCTGGAGAGCAGTGATGTCACTTGTTACATAATTCCGGAGAGCTGTGATGTCACTTGTTACATAATTCTGGAGAGCAGTGATGTCACTTATTACATAATTCTGGAGAGCAGTGATGTCACTTATTACATAATTCTGGAGAGCAGTGATGTCACTTGTTACATAATTTTGGAGAGCAGTGATGTCACTTATTACATAATTCTGGAGAGCAGTGATGTCACTTATTACATAATTCTTGAGAGCAGTGATGTCACTTATTACATCATTCTGGAGAGCAGTGATGTCACTTATTGCATAATTCTGGAGAGCAGTGATGTCACTTATTACATCATTCTGGAGAGCAGTGATGTCACTTATTGCATAATTCTGGAGAGCAGTGATGTCACTTGTTACATAATTTTGGAGAGCAGTGATGTCACTTATTACATAATTTTGGAGAGCAGTGATGTCACTTATTACATAATTTTGGAGAGCAGTAATGTCCATTCATACATAGTTCTGGAGAGCAGTGATGTCACTTATTACATAATTCTGGAGAGCAGTGATGTCACCTCTTACATAATTCTGGAGAGCAGTGATGTCACTTATTACATAATTCTGGAGAGCAGTGATGTCACCTCTTACATAATTCTTGAGAGCAGTGATGTCACTTATTACATAATTCTGGAGAGCAGTGATGTCACTTATTACATAATTCTTGAGAGCAGTGATGTCACTTGATACATGATTCTGGAGAGCAGTGATGTCACTTATTACATAATTTTGGACAGCAGTGATGTCACTTGTTACATAATTCTGGAGAGCAGTGATGTCACCTCTTACATAATTCTGGAGAGCAGTGATGTCACTTGTTACATAATTCTGGAGAGCAGTGATGTCACATCTTACATAATTCTGAAGCAGTGATGTCACCTATTACATAATTTTGGAGAGCAGTGATGTCACCTCTTGCATAATTCTGGAGAGCAGTGATGTCACTTGTTACATAATTCTGGAGAGCAGTGATGTCACCTCTTACATAATTCTGGAGAGCTGTGATGTCACCTCTTACATAATTCTGGAGAGCAGTGATGTCACTTGTTACATAATTCTGGAGAGCAGTGATGTCACCTCTTACATAATTCTGGAGAGCAGTGATGTCACTTGTTACATAATTCTGGAGAGCAGTGATGTCACCTCTTACATAATTTTGGAGAGCAGTGATGTCACTTGTTACATAATTCTGGAGAGCAGTGATGTCACTTGATACATGATTCTGGAGAGCAGTGATGTTACTTGTTACCTAGTTCTGGAGAGCAGTGATGTCACTTGTTACCTAGTTCTGGAGAGCAGTGATGTCACTTGTTACATAATTCTGGAGAGCAGTGATGTCACCTCTTACATAATTCTGGAGAGCAGTGATGTCACTTATTACATAATTCTGGAGAGCAGTGATGTCACTTGTTACATAATTCTGGAGAGCAGTGATGTCACTTGTTACATAATTCTGGAGAGCAGTGATGTCACTTGATACATGATTCTGGAGAGCAGTGATGTCACTTGTTACCTACTTCTGGAGAGCAGTGATGTCACTTGTTACCTACTTCTGGAGAGCAGTGATGTCACTTGTTACCTACTTCTGGAGAGCAGTGATGTCACTTGTTACCTACTTCTGGAGAGCAGTGATGTTACTTGTTACATAATTCTTTTAAACACTGCTTTATTATCAACAGAAATTTGGGAAAAATTTAACAAAACGTTCTAAAACACTTAAAGAGTTAATTATTATTTTTCATAAATAATAATCATCATCATTTTAATTTATATATCACCAACCTATTCCGTAGCACTTTACATTTTAGAGGGGACTCGCACTGACAGGGACATTACAGAATAACACAAAGCTCAGATACCAAATAAATTAATAATACAAGTAATTTTTATTTAATAAATCAATAATCTACTTGAAAATAAGCAAGTTTGTAATAAATCTTATCAGAAAAATCTGCTTCTCGCTCCTCATCTGATGATTCATTTTGAAAATTCCCAATTCAAGGATAAAATATGTATTCAGTGACGACAGATTGTTACATTAGTGAGATAGGAGATGACAGTTGGTGCTGATAAGATTCTATGCAGACGGGAGGGTGGAGCTCTGATTCTAGCTCTTCCCCTCTCCATGGAATATTATAAGCACCAACTATCTCAGTAATGGGAAAACCTGGCTTCACTGAATATAAATTTTACGCGTGAATTGACAATATTGAAAACAAATCATCGGTCCAGGAGGAGAAAGAAGCGAATTTCACTGATAAGATTTATGACAAAGTTGCTTATTTTCAAGTGTATTATTGATTTATCAAATAAAAAACGCTTTAAGGGATCCTAGCCATAGAGTGCAGACTGCGCCCCAATTAGTGTGCAGCCCCCGGGCAGGGGCCTGGGCGAGGAGCACTGACCATACGACTTCCCGATAGATAACATTATGTAGCATTTTTTATTGGCCCAAGACTAGATGATATAGAGGCCTCAGTCACATTTGGGCCCTGGTCTGAGGGGCCCCATGGTGCCTCTGCCAGGTAGGATGACAGCAGTACTATAAATAGGACACGAGGGTTAGGGGGGCCCATTATAGATTTTGGATTGGGTCCTAGAAGCGTCAGGTTCGGCCTCTGCTTCTCCCGGGGCTGCTGCTTATAATAACCACATAGCGCTATAATATTCACATCATTTCATGGTTCTGGAAGCTCCGGAACTAAGAACTGCAGGAAGAACAAAGCTGTTGTCGTGACAACCACAGCCAATCATTTACTGTAAGCAATCACCATGCCTGACCTTGTAGGTTAACTGTTAGTGATCCAAAATAAACGGGTAAGAAAATCGCTAAAATAGCAATCGCATTTGATAAAGGCGGCCATGGTGACCTTGTAGATTAACTGTTAGTGATCCAAAATAAACGGGTAAGAAAATCGCTAAAATAGCCATCGCGTTTGATAAAGGCGACCAAAAATCGCCTTTCATAGTCCCTTTAATGTTATCAGGTTACCGGTGAAGGCAATAAACATTCTAGAACTGTGTTAGGGAATTGCATTTAAGCAATTCCCTAACATTATTATATAGTGAGGCTCCATTAAGCTATATTTTACCATCCAAACATGGAATATTTAATTGATAAACAGGAAAAATAACGAATAATTTATGAAAGTCAAAGGCCGGAGGAAAAAAAAAAGGTGAATCTCTATCCCAGGAGCTCTATCCCTGAGAAATGCAGCTCTGAAAGCCTGAATGAGACGCAGTATGGCGGCTGCTGGTGATTTGGAGGTGGTGAATGATAGCAATTGGCAATGATGTGACTCCAACAGTGACCACAAGAGGGCAGCAGAGAGAGGACAAAGCACTCTAAGAAAGTTCAAAAAGTGGACATTTTAACTGTTTGAGAGCCAGCATTTTATTTCTTGTCTTCTTCAGCTTAGGGGTTCGTGTGCAAAGAGTTCAAAAAAAAATTCGGCTTTAAAGACTAACACTGAAATAAACTTATTTTGGCAATTTTTTTATACCAGAATTCTTGCACAAAACAGTTCGAAATGATGCAAACAATTTTGCATTTTTATGCTTATGCTTTATCAACTTTTTGGGTAAATTATGTCAGCAATGTGCTCGGACAGGTTCACATTTCTGGCGTTGGTGCTCGGCAGCTGCAAATGCGCCAAATTCAGGCCCCCGCCTCTTAATGAATTTGAGTCTATGAATTTTGCCTAATTATTATTTGTACTTTTTGGGGGTATGTAATATGACCCTATGGGATCATTAACAAACCTTTGTGGGACATTTGCAATTTATTTATTTTATTCCATTCTAAGACACCAATTGGCATCACCAGGAAAAGCAACCCGCTATGGAGTTAGTGGATGCAATAATGTAACATCCCTGGTGGTCTAGGGTACTGAAGCAGTTAATGCTAATATCTTCACTGATTTAAGTTAGTGAACACATTAATATAATGGCTAGGGTAATGAAGTGGTTAATGCCTACATCCCCAGTTATCTAAATTAACTAATACAATTTTGTAACGTCCCTGGTGGTCTAGGGTAATGAAGTGGTTAATACCATCATACCCATGTTTCTAAATCAGTGAATGTCTAATATAATGTCCCTAGTGGTCTAGGGTACTGGTGGTCTAGGGTACTGAAGTGGTTAATGCCAACATACCCAGTGTTCTAAATTAGTGAATGCATTAATGTAACGTCCCTGGTGGTCTAGGGTACTGAAGTGGTTAATGCCAACATACCCAGTGTTCTAAATTAGTGAATGCATTAATGTAACATCCCTGGTGGTCTAGGGTACTGAAGTGGTTAATGCCAACATACCCAGTGATCTAAATTAGTGAATGCATTAATGTAACATCCCTGGTGGTCTAGGGTACTGAAGTGGTTAATGCCAACACACTCAGTGATCTAAATCAGCGAATGCATTATTGTAACGTCCCTGGTGGTCTAGGGTACTGAAGTGGTTAATGCCAACATACCCAGTGATCTAAATTAGTGAATGCATTAATGTAACCTCCCTGGTGGTCTAGGGTACTGAAGTGGTTAATGCCAACATACCCAGTGATCTAAATTAGTGAATGCATTAATGTAACATCCCTAGTGGTCTAGGGTACTGAAGTGGTTAATGCCAACAATACCCAGTGATCTAAATCAGTGAATGCATTATTGTAACGTCCCTGGTGGTCTGGGGTACTGAAGTGGTTAATGCCAACATACCCAGTGATCTAAATTAGTGAATGCATTAATGTAACATCCCTGGTGGTCTAGGGTACTGAAGTGGTTAATGCCAACATACCCAGTGTTCTAAATTAGTGAATGCATTAATGTAACATCCCTGGTGGTCTAGGGTACTGAAGTGGTTAATGCCAACATACCCAGTGATCTAAGTTAGTGAATGCATTAATGTAACATCCCTGGTGGTCTAGGGTACTGAAGTGGTTAATGCCAACATACCCAGTGTTCTAAATTAGTGAATGCATTAATGTAACATCCCTGGTGGTCTAGGGTACTGAAGTGGTTAATGCCAACACACCCAGTGATCTAAATCAGTGAATGCATCATTGTAACGTCCCTGGTGGTCTAGGGTACTGAAGTGGTTAATGCCAACATACCCAGTGATCTAAATCAGTGAATGCATTAATGTAACATCCCTGGTGGTCTAGGGTACTGAAGTGGTTAATGCCAACAATACCCAGTGATCTAAATCAGTGAATGCATTATTGTAACGTCCCTGGTGGTCTGGGGTACTGAAGTGGTTAATGCCAACATACCCAGTGATCTAAATTAGTGAATGCATTAATGTAACATCCCTGGTGGTCTAGGGTACTGAAGTGGTTAATGCCAACATACCCAGTGTTCTAAATTAGTGAATGCATTAATGTAACATCCCTGGTGGTCTAGGGTACTGAAGTGGTTAATGCCAACATACCCAGTGATCTAAGTTAGTGAATGCATTAATGTAACATCCCTGGTGGTCTAGGGTACTGAAGTGGTTAATGCCAACATACCCAGTGTTCTAAATTAGTGAATGCATTAATGTAACATCCCTGGTGGTCTAGGGTACTGAAGTGGTTAATGCCAACACACCCAGTGATCTAAATCAGTGAATGCATCATTGTAACGTCCCTGGTGGTCTAGGGTACTGAAGTGGTTAATGCCAACATACCCAGTGATCTAAATCAGTGAATGCATTAATGTAACGTCCCTGGTGGTCTAGGGTACTGAAGTGGTTAATGCCAACATACCCAGTGATCTAAATTAGTGAATGCATTAATGTAACGTCCCTGGTCGTCTAGGGTACTGAAGTGGTTAATGCCAACATACCCAGTGATCTAAATTTAGTGAATGCATTATTGTAACGTCCCTGGTGGTCTAGGGTACTGACTGTTGATGGTTAATACCAACAACCCTAATTAATGAATGCATTACTGAAGTGATTAATACTAACATTACTAGTGATCGATATCAGTGATATTATTTCTGGTACATTCCTGGTTGTCTAGGGATGTGGAACGTTTAATAGCCTCTTCCCTGGTGGTCAAGGGTACAACATGGTGGCATCTTATGCAACGTTCATTATAGGTGAGTGGGAAAATGCTGATGACATGATGACGAGCAGGAACATCAATATTCATTACATGGAGGTTCTGATGGCTCAGGCTGGTGCGGCACATGGATGTTCGGCCATAAAGCTTCTGACCATACAGTAACACATCTGGGAAGGAGCCTCACACCCAGAAAAAATTGCAGTTAATTATTCTGAAATAACGTGACACATTGCGTCTGGCCGAGCAGAGGAACAGCTGCGCTCCTCAAGGAATGCTGATCATCAGATGGGTCCAAACTCCAGGAAGGTCTCAGTGAGGTCGGAGGGAAACACGTGTGGACTCCATGTCCCACCATGTGATGTAACCCAAGAGAGCTGGTGGCATAGCTCTTGGTGGACATGACATTAGGGGACGTTCTATCTGTCCGAGCACGATCACGATGGGCAGTAACCTTCATGATGATCTTCATGAATAGCGGAAATTGTATCATTAGATGCCATTATGTAGTCCGGTCAGTGGTGGTCCTAAATGTAACACCTCCCACAATGTCCATGTTAGTACAAAGCTTCAAATGGAGCAGATCTGCGGCTTACCTCACATCTATAAGAAGCCATTACCATACCTTACACATCACATGGAAATATAGAAAGAATGGAAACGACAAATCACCATTAGGCCCCACACCAGTAGCGTAGCTACCGGGGGGGGGCAGAGGGGGCCCCGCGCTCTGAGGGGTCCACCCGGAGCTACGCTACTGTAACTGTATCGGCACGCGCAGAGTGCCGATACAGTTACATTCTGCGGCAGAGCAGTGGGCCCCTCACCTGTCATCGGAAAGCCAGCTGTACCAGCATTTAGCCGATACAGCTGATCACATTGATGGGAGAAGAAGGGCTATGCTCCTTCTCCCATCATCCCCTGTCAGTGTCTGACATCATCGACCGTTGTCAGGAGATGAGCTGGCGCTCAGAGCTGCGGAGGAACCAGGAAGAAGAAAGGTGAATATTTATTTATATTTTATGATGCTGCCTTATACTACAGGGTCTGCCTATAGGGGTGCTGCCTTATACTACAGGGTCTGCCTATAGGGGTGCTGCTTTATACTACAGGGTCTGTCTATGGGGTGCTGCTTTATACTACAGGGTCTGCCTATAGGGGAGCTGCCTTACACTACAGGGTCTGCCTATAGGGGTGCTGCTTTATACTACAGGGTCTGCCTATGGGGGTGTTGCGTTATACTACAGGGTTTGCCTATAGGAGTGCTGCCTTATACTACATGGTCTGCCTAAATGGTGCTGCCTTAGATTACAGGGTCTGCCTATAGGGGTGCTGCTTTATACTAGAGTCTGCCTATAGGGGTGCTGATTTATACTACAGGGTTTGCCTATAGGGGTTCTGCTTTATACTACAGGGTCTGCCTATGGGGTGCTGCCTTATACTACAGGGTTTGCCTATAGGGGTACTGCCGTACACTACAGGGTCTGCCTATCGGATGCTGCCTTATACTACAGGGTCTGGTTATAGGGGTACTGCCTTATACTACAGGGTCTGCCTATAGGGGTGCTGCTTTATACTACAGAGTCTGTCTATGGGGGCTGCCTTATACTACAGGGTCTGCCTATAGGGGTGCTGCTTTATGCTACAGGGTCTGCCTATGGGGTGCTGCCTTATACTACAGGGTCTGCCTATAGGGGTGCTGCTTTATACTACAGGGTATGCCTATGGGGGTGTTGCCTTATACTACAGGGTCTGCCTATAGGGGTGCTGTTATGATCCTAGTGGCAAGGATCGCAGGACGGACTAGCTAAGTAACTGAACAGATGACTAGCTCTGGGGAGGTGGTAACTAGATTGACCGCAACCTGATCCTATCCGCAAACAACTATAAGTAGCCGTGGAACGTTACCTGAAAATCCTAGACGTCTCTTCACGGCCTGAGAAACTGACTATTCCTGGAGGGAAAGAAAGTCCTCTCTTGCCTCAGTGGAATGACCCCAAAGATATAGAATAGCCCCCCACAAATATTAACGGTGAGTTAAGGGGAAAGCACAAACACAGAGATGAAATCAGATTTAGCAAATGAGGCCCGCTAATACTAGATAGCAGAAAATAGGAAGGAATCTGTGCGGTCAATAAAAAACCCTATTCAAAATATCCACGCAGAGATTGCTCGAGCCCCCGCACCAACTAACGGTGCGGGGGAAGCAACTCCGTACCCCAGAGCTTACCAGCAACAAGAAATCACATATTAGCAAGCTGGACTAGACTCATCTTACACAGAAATCATATTGCAGGCAGATGAGCAAAAAATATTCAAACAGAACTTAGCTTATCCTGAAGAGGCAGAAAACGAGATAATCAGGAGTAATCAGAATAGCACTGAATACATTGACAGCCGGCAACAAGTGGAAGTGAAGCAGAGCTAAATAGGAACCTCCCTGGTGAATAACGAGGCAGCTGATCCAGCCAGACCCGCAGGATAATAAACCAAACCACCAGGGGGAGCCAAAAAACCAAAGTCACACAATACCATCTGTGACCACAAGAGGGAGCCTGAAAATGGAGTTCACAACAGGGTGCTGCCTTATACTACAGGATCTGCCTAAGGGGTGCTGCCTTATACTGCAGGGTCTGCCTATAGGGGTGATGCTTTGTACTACAGTGTCTGCCTATGGGGTGCTGCCTTATACTACAGGGTCTGCCTATAGTGGTGCTGCCTTATACTACAGGGTCTGCTTATAGGGGTGCTGCCTTATACTACAGGGTCTGCCTATAGGGGTGCTGCTTTATACTAGAGTCTGGCTATAGGGGTGCTGCTTTATAGTACAAGGTTTGCCTATAGGGGTGCTGCTTTATACTACAGAGTCTGCCTATGGGGGCTGCCTTATACTACAGGGTCTGCCTATAGGGGTGCTGCTTTATGCTACAGGGTCTGCCTATGAGATGCTGCCTTATACTACAGGGTCTGCCTACAGGGGTGCTGCTTTATACTACAGGGTCTGCCTATGGGGGTGTTGCCTTATACTACAGGGTCTGCCTATAGGGGTGCTGCCTTATACTACAGGATCTGCCTAAGGGGTGCTGCCTAATACTGCAGGGTCTGCCTATAGGGGTGATGTTTTGCACTACAGTGTCTGCCTATGGGGTGCTGCCTTATACTACAGGGTCTGCCTATAGGGGTGCTGTCTTATACTACAGGGTCTGCTTATAGGGGTGCTGCCTTATACTACAGGGTCTGCCTATAGGGGTGCTGCTTTATACTAGAGTCTGGCTATAGGGGTGCTGCTTTATAGTACAAGGTTTGCCTATAGGGGTGCTGCTTTATACTACAGAGTCTGCCTATGGGGGCTGCCTTATACTACAGGGTCTGCCTATAGGGGTGCTGCTTTATGCTACAGGGTCTGCCTATGAGATGCTGCCTTATACTACAGGGTCTGCCTACAGGGGTGCTGCTTTATACTACAGGGTCTGCCTATGGGGGTGTTGCCTTATACTACAGGGTCTGCCTATAGGGGTGCTGCCTTATACTACAGGGTCTGCCTAAGGGGTGCTGCCTTAGATTACAGGGTCTGCCTATGGGGGTGCTGTCTTATACTACAGGGTCTGCCTGTGGGGTGCTGCCTTATACTACAGGGTCTGTCTATGAGGGTGCTGCCGTATACTACAGGGTCTGCCTGGGGGTGCTGCCTTATACTACAGGGTCTGCCTAATGGGGTGCTGCCTTATACTTCAGGGTCTGCCTAAGGGGTGCTGCCTTATACTACCCTTATACTACAGAGTTTGCCTTGTGCTATAGAGTCTGGCTATGGGGGTGCATTATACAATATAGAGTAGGCCTATGGGGAGTGCATTATACTATATGGAGGCTTATGGGGAGAGCATTATACCATATGGAGGCTTATGGGGAGTGCATTATACTACATTTAGGATGATCTGGTGCATTATACTATATGGAGGCTATCTAGAGGGGCATCATACAGTGTGGAGATTACAGTGAGGGGGCCATAGTACAGTGTGGGGATTACAGTGAAGGGGCTATCATACAGTTTGGAGGCTACTAAGAGGTCAGTATACTGTGTGGGTGGTACTATACAGTGAGGGGGCATTATACTGTGTATAAGAGAGCATCATACTGTGTAGAGGGGAGCTGTACAGGGGGGGAGACTCGGGACATTATTAAATGTAAAGAGGACACATATTGTTATAGGGGAACTCAGGTTACTGTGACTGTCAAAGGGGCACACAGGGCAATATTACTTTCTAGGGGGCAAAATGTGGGTACTGTTTTCTAGGGCACTTGCACCCGGCATTACTATATTATAGAGGGGTGCCTTAGAATTTAGAGGGCACAGAGAACCACACAGTAGGTACAGTAATAGGGACACATACGGCAGCAGCGGTTCAGTATTGGGGTATTAGGTGCAGTAATAGGGACACATACGGCAGCAGTGGCTCAGTATAGGGGTATCAGGTGCAGTAATACGGACACATACGGCAGCAGTGGCTCAGTATTGGGGTATCAGGGGCAGTAATAGGGACACATACGGCAGCAGCGGCTCAGTATTGGGGTATCAGGGGCAGTAATAGGGACACATATGGCAGCAGTGGCTCAGTATTGGGGTATCAGGTGCAGTAATAGGGACACATACGGCAGCAGCGGCTCAGTATTGGAGTATCAGGGGCAGTAATAGGGACACATACGGCAGCAGCGGCTCAGTATTGGGGTATCAGGTGCAGTAATAGGGACACATACGGCAGCAGCGGCTCAGTATTGGGGTATCAGGTGCAGTAATAGGGACACATACGGCAGCAGCGGCTCAGTATTGGGGTATCAGGTGCAGTAATAGGGACACATATGGCAGCAGTGGCTCAGTATTGGGGTATCAGGTGCAGTAATAGGGACACATACGGCAGCAGCGGCTCAGTATTGGGGTATCAGGGGCAGTAATAGGGACACATATGGCAGCAGCGGCTCAGTATTGAGGTATCAGGGGCAGTAATAGGGACACATACGGCAGCAGTGGCTCAGTATTGGGGTATCAGGTGCAGTAATAGGGACACATATGGCAGCAGCGGCTCAGTATTGGGGTATCAGGTGCAGTAATAGTGACATATACGGCAGCAGCAGCTCAGTATTGAGGTATCAGGTGCAGTAACAGGGACACATACCGCAGCAGCGGCTCAGTATTGGGGTATCAGGGGCAGTAATAGGGACACATACGGCAGCAGCGGCTCAGTATTGGGGTATCAGGTGCAGTAATAGGGACATGCAGCGCCCCAGAGTCCTGGTCGTTGCAGTGCTGTGGCTCCGCCACTAAGGGGAGCTATGGTACGTCTGATGGCACTGAAGGAGTTCATCTGATCAGGTATCACAGACACCAATACATTTCACAGTCGGGCCTCCGGGGGGAGCTAAGGGTTCTATTCACTAGGCCACTCCCCACCATAGTGGGTAAACTGGGGGTCAGGCAGGAAGTTAGATTAGAAAGCTGACTGGGTTGGAACCAGGCAACACCTTGTGGCAGAGGGTGTTGTGGGGGAAGATACAGTAGGGTCTCTGTCAGGGGTGGGATCCTGACAGAGGCTTGGCAACTTGAACGAACGTAACGGGACCGTGCCTGCTCAGCATAGCGGCGGTGCCCAAGGAAGGACTAGAAGCGAGATAGATTGTGCTGAGTGAGAAACGAGATCACGCAAAAGGAGAAATACCAGTAGGGGTCGTGCTGTAAGACCGAGGCAACATCCTACTGAGGCGCACTACCGGTGGCCGGAATAGGGACACATATGGCAGCAGCGGCTCAGTATTGGGGTATCAGCAGGATGAGGAGTTTGTGCAGGTTGGGAGTAGATGGTGATGGCTGGAATATGAGAAGTGAAATGTGTCTTTGTTGTATTCTCTGCAGACGAGTTGTAGCTGGAGAAGTTGTCATGTCGGTCTGGGCCAGATGGAAAAGACGGGAAAAATGAACGATTCCATCAGAAAGGACGTCGGCAGTAAGTCATTATCTGTAACTGTGCTGTGATCTCTTACATGTTCTGTAGGACTGGTATCTACCACTGACCACTACCACTACCACTGACCATATGGCGGTAATATCCATGTTGGTCTTTATATAGAGATTATCTTCAGTTACAGCGCAGTCATCTGCTGAGGTTCTCCTCCACTATTAGGGGGCGTCATCGAGTTGTAATCAAGGTTACCTGGTTAGGGGCCCACTCAGAAGCTTCGCCCTCCCTGAACCAAAACCCTAGCTACACCCCTGCTCCACACCAAAGCTTCAAATGGGGTTCACACAACATCTATCTTCAGTAGAAAACAAGAAATGTATTAGTGCAGCGCCCCAGAGTCCTGGTCGTTGCAGTACTGACGCTCCGCCACTAAGGGGAGTGGTGGTACGTCTGATGGCACTAAAGGAGTTCACCTGACCAGGTATCACAGTCACACATTACACTTCACACTCCGGCCACCAGGGGGAGCAAAGGGTTCTATGTATTAGGCCACTCCTCACACTCTGGTAAAACTGGGGGTTGGATAGGAAGTTAGGGAGAAGCTGACTGGGTTTTGCCCAGGTAACATCTAGTGAGAGAGAGAGTTGCTTGGGAAGATTCAGGGGGGTCCCTGTCAGGGGTGGGATCCTGACAGAGGCCTAGCACAGGACAGATCGTTACGGAGCCGTGCCTGCACCTCATTGCGGCGGCATCTTAAGAAAGGACACGAAGCGAAGTATATTGTGGAGAAGTGAGAAATGAGATCACAGCACAAAGGCAAAAGAACCAGAAGGAGTCGTGCCCCGAGATCGGCAACATCCTACTGAGGCGCGTAGCCGGCGGCCGGAACGCCGAGGAAGTAATAGACTCTACGCATTACTTTGAACCAACGGCAGGGCAGTTAACTCTAGGTTGGCTGTCTCACCTTTACACCTAATGAAGACAACGGAGGCAATTGTGGGGGAGGGGCGTCTCTAGGGTCCCTATAAAATAACTCCAGGCCTACCCCGTCATACCGGTGCGTCCTATCCATATCATCTGGGGGACGGAGAGAAAGAACAGAAACATACACGACAGTTGTGAGGACTATCCCGTGGTGCTCAGCAGGGAAGTACTACAACACCCAGGCGCATACCTCCCAACCGTCCCGGATCCCGCGGGACTGTTCTGATTTTGACAGTCAGCCCCGGGATCCCGGGAGGGACATTATTTGTCCCGCACTGGTTGGGAGGTGTACATATCACCCAGTCCCTGAGCCCCTGCACCCGCCCGCAGACTAGAGAACTGCAGCATATTGGCTGCTCTGTGCGCACAGGCTCAGGACCTGTGATGAAGTCACAGGATGGGAGGAGTCAGGGGGTCACATGATCGGGAGGACCTCCGTGTACAGGACTCTGCTGGTTGTCATGACGCTGGAAGGTAAGCATGTGTGAGGTCAGGAGGTGTTTACAGTGTGGATGTAGCAGAGTCGTGTGTGTACAAGGTGTATGGATCGGAGCCGTGTGTGTATAAGGTGTATGGAGCAGAGCCATGTGTGTACGGAGTGGAGCCGTGTGTGTACGAGGTGTACGGAGCGGAGCCGTGTGTGTATAAGGTGTATGGAGCAGAGCCATGTGTGTACGGAGTATACGGAGTGGAGCCGTATGTGTATGAGGTGTACGTAGCGGAGCCGCATGTGCAAGGTGTATGGAGCAGAGCCGTGTGTGTACGAGGTGTACGGAGAGGAGCCGTATGTGTATGAGGTGTACGGAGTGGTGCCGTGTGTGTATAAGGTGTATGGAGCGGAACCGTGTGTGTACGAGGTGTACGGAGAGGAGCCGTATGTGTATGAGGTGTACGGAGCGGAGCCGTGTGTGTATAAGGTGTATGGAGCAGAGCCATGTGTGTACGGAGTGGAGCCGTATGTGTACGAGGTGTACGTAGCGGAGCCGCATGTGCAAGGTGTATGGAGCAGAGCCGTGTGTGTACGAGGTGTACGGAGCGGAGCCGTGTGTGTACGAGGTGTACGGAGTGGTGCCGTGTGTGTACGAGGTGTATGGAGCAGAGCCGTGTGTGTATGAGGTGTACGGAGAGGAGCCGTATGTGTATGAAGTGTACAGAGCGGAGCCGTGTGTGTGCAAGGTATACAGAGAAGAGCAGCGTGTGCAATGTGTACGGAGCAGAGCCGTGTGTGTACGAGGTGTACAGAGTGGAGCCGTGTGTGTATAAGGTGTATGGAGCAGAGCCATGTGTGTACGGAGTGGAGCCGTGTGTGTACGAGGTGTACGGAGCGGAGCCGTGTGTGTATAAGGTGTATGGAGCAGAGCCATGTGTGTACGGAGTGGAGCCGTATGTGTACGAGGTGTACGGAGCGGAGCCGCATGTGCAAGGTGTATGGAGCAGAGCCGTGTGTGTACGAGGTGTACGGAGCGGAGCCGTGTGTGTATGAGGTGTACGGAGTGGAGCCGTGTGTGTATAAGGTGTATGGAGCAGAGCCATGTGTGTACGGAGCGGAGCCGTATGTGTACGAGGTGTACGGAGCGGAGCCGCATGTGCAAGGTGTATGGAGCAGAGCCGTGTGTGTATGAGGTGTACGGAGCGGAGCCGTGCGTGTACGAGGTGTACAGAGTGGTGCCGTGTGTGTACGAGGTGTATGGTGCAGAGCCGTGTGTGTACGAGGTGTACGGAGCGGAGCCGTGCGTGTACGAGGTGTACAGAGTGGTGCCGTGTGTGTACGAGGTGTATGGAGCGGAGCCGTGTGTGTACGAGGTGTACGGAGAGGAGCCGTATGTGTATGAGGTGCACGGAGCGGAGCCGTATGTGTGCAAGGTATACGGAGCAGAGCAGCGTGTGCAATGTGTACGGAGCGGAGCCGTGTGTGTACGAGGTGTACGGAGTGGAGCCGTGTGTGTACGAGGTGTACGGAGTGGAGCCGTGTGTGTGCGAGGTGTCCGGAGTGGAGCCGTGTGTGTGCGAGGTGTCCGGAGTGGAGCCGTGTGTGTATGAGGTGTACGGAGTGGAGCCGTGTGTGTATGAGGTGTACGGAGCAGAGCCACGTGTGTATGAGGTGTACGGAGCGGAGCCACATGTGCTAGGTGTATGGAGCGCAGTCGTGTGTGTACGAGGTGTATGGAGCGGAGCCGCAAGTGCAGGGTGTATGGAGCGCAGTCGTGTGTGTACGAGGTGTACGGAGCGGAGCTGTGTGTGTACGAGGTGTACGGAGCGGAGCCGCATGTGCAAGGTGTATGGAGCGCAGTCGTGTGTGTATGAGGTGTACGGAGCGGAGCTGTGTGTGTACGAGGTGTACGGAGCGGAGCCGCATGTGCAAGGTGTATGGAGCGCAGTCATGTGTGTACGACGTGTATGGAGCAGAGCCATGTGTGTACGACGTGTATGGAGCAGAGCCATGTGTGTACGAGGTGTACGGAGTGGAGCCGTGTGTGTACGAGGTGTACGGAGTGGAGCCGTGTGTGTACGAGATGTATGGAGAGGAGCCGTGTGTGTACGAGGTGTACGGAGTGGAGCCGTGTGTGTATAAGGTGTATGGAGCAGAGCCATGTGTGTACGGAGCGGAGCCGTATGTGTACGAGGTGTACGGAGCGGAGCCGCATGTGCAAGGTGTATGGAGCAGAGCCGTGTGTGTACGAGGTGTACGGAGTGGAGCCGTGTGTGTACGAGATGTATGGAGAGGAGCCGTGTGTGTATGAGGTGTACGAAGCGGAGACGTGTGTGTACAAGGTGTATGGAGCGGAGCTGTGTGTGTACAAAGTGTATGGAGTGGAGCCGTGTGTGTACAAGGTGTATGAGGAGGAGCCGTGTGTGTATGAGGTGTACGGAGCGGAGCCGTGTGTGTACGAGGTGTATGGAGCGGAGCTGTGTGTGTACAAAGTGTATGGAGTGGAGCCGTGTGTGTACAAGGTGTATGGGGAGGGGCCGTGTGTGTACGAGGTGTACGGAGCGGAGCCGTGTGTGTACGGAGCGGAGCCGCATGTGCAAGGTGTATGGAGCAGAGTCGTGTATGTACAAGGTGTATGGAGCAGAGCCGCATGTGTACGAGGTGTACGGAGCGGACTCTGGCTGTCAGATCGGAGCAGATATTGCTCCTCGCTCTGACACTGACTGGCACAGGAGACACGGAGGTCTTTATCAGTGGCGTATCACAGCTGCAGCGACGTGAGCAGTCAGCGGCGCAGCTGGATGACACCATTCAGCGCCGTGGGAGTGGAAGCTGCCGGCTGCTGCGAGGGAGCGCGGTGAAAGGTGTTTGTGTGTAGTGATGGAGAAGGCAATGATGGGGGTGGGGTAACCATGTGTGGCCATTATACTGCACCCAGCATTGTGTGGGGCCATTATACTGTACCCAGCATTATGTGTGGCCATTATACTATACTCAGCATCGTGTGGGGCCATTATACTGTATGGACCATCACGTGGGGCAAGTATACTGTACGCAGCATCATGTGGGGCCATTATACAGTATGGAGCATAATGTGTGGCCATTGTACACTATGGAGCGTCGTGTGTGGCCACTGTACAGTATGGAGTGTCGTGTGTGGCCATTGTACACTATGGAGCGTCGTGTGTGGCCACTGTACAGTATGGAGCGTCGTGTGTGGCCATTGTACACTATGGAGCGTCGTGTGTGGCCACTGTACAGTATGGAGTGTCGTGTGTGGCCATTGTACACTATGGAGCGTCGTGTGTGGCCACTGTACAGTATGGAGCGTCGTGTGTGGCCATTGTACACTATGGAGCGTCATGTGTGGCCATTGTACAGTATAGAGCGTCGTGTGTGGCCATTGTACAGTATGGAGCGTCGTGTGTGACCACTGTACAGTATAAAGCGTCGTGTGTGGCCATTGTACAGTATGGAGCGTCGTGTGTGACCACTGTACAGTATGGAGCGTCGTGTGTGGCCATTGTACAGTATGGAGCGTCGTGTGTGGCCATTGTACATTATGGAGCGTCGTGTGTGGCTACTGTATAGTATGGAGCGTCATGTGTGGCCATTGTACAGTATAGAGCGTCGTGTGTGGCCATTGTACAGTAAGGAGCGTCGTGTGTGGCCACTGTACAGTATGGAGCGTCGTGTGTGGCCATTGTACAGTATGGAGCGTCGTGTGTGGCCATTGTACATTATGGAGCGTCGTGTGTGGCCACTGTACAGTATGGAGTGTCGTGTGTGGCCACTGTACAGTATGGAGCGTCGTGTGTGGCCACTGTACAGTATGGAGCGTCGTGTGTGGCCACTGTACAGTATGGAGCGTCGTGTGTGACCACTGTACAGTATGGAGCGTCGTGTGTGGCCATTGTACAGTATGGAGCGTCGTGTGTGGCCATTGTACATTATGGAGCGTCGTGTGTGGCTACTGTATAGTATGGAGCGTCATGTGTGGCCATTGTACAGTATAGAGCGTCGTGTGTGGCCATTGTACAGTAAGGAGCGTCGTGTGTGGCCACTGTACAGTATGGAGCGTCGTGTGTGGCCATTGTACAGTATGGAGCGTCGTGTGTGGCCATTGTACATTATGGAGCGTCGTGTGTGGCCACTGTACAGTATGGAGTGTCGTGTGTGGCCACTGTACAGTATGGAGCGTCGTGTGTGGCCACTGTACAGTATGGAGCGTCGTGTGTGGCCACTGTACAGTATGGAGCGTCGTGTGTGGCTACTGTACAGTACGGAGCGTCGTGTGTGGCCATTGTACAGTATAGAGCGTCGTGTGTGGCCATTGTACACTACGGAGCGTCGTGTGTGGCCACTGTACAGTATGGAGTGTCGTGTGTGTGGCCATTGTACACTATGGAGCGTCGTGTGTGGCCATTGTACAGTATGGAGCGTCGTGTGTGGCTACTGTACAGTATGGAGCGTCGTGTGTGGCTACTGTACAGTATGGAGTGTCGTGTGTGGCCATTGTACAGTATGGAGCGTCGTGTGTGGCCATTGTACACTATGGAGCATCGGGTGTGGCCATTGTACAGTATGGAGCGTCGTGTGTGGCCATTGTACAGTATTGAGCATCGTGTGTGGCCATTGTACAGTATTGAGCATCGTGTGTGGCCATTGTACAGTATGGAGCGTCGTGTGTGGCCATTGTACAGTATTGAGCATCGTGTGTGGCCATTGTACAGTATGGAGCGTCGTGTGTAGCCATTGTACAGTATGGAGCGTCGTGTGTGGCCATTGTACACTATGGAGCGTCGTGTGTGGCCATTGTACACTATGGAGCATCGTGTGTGGCCATTGTATAGTATGGAGCGTCGTGTGTAGCCATTGTACAGTATGGAGCGTCGTGTGTGGCCATTGTACACTATGGAGCGTCGTGTGTGGCCATTGTACAGTATGGAGCGTCGTGTGTGGCCATTGTACAATATGGAGCGTCGTGTGTGGCCATTGTACAATATGGAGCGTCGTGTGTAGCCATTGTACAATATGGAGCGTCGTGTGTGGCCATTGTACAATATGGAGCGTCGTGTGTGGCCATTGTACAATATGGAGCGTCGTGTGTGGCCATATTTTTTTGTTCATAATTATTGTTAACGAAACATTGTGATCAGAAGTGCTAAATGGGTGTGGTTGGGGCGTGGCTAGTTGTGAAATGGGTGTGGCCTAAAATTTGCCGCGGCGCGCTCCATTAATGCTTTGTACCAGAAGGAAAACATGTGCCATGTGATTCTCTGTAAAAGGATAATGCGCAAAATTATGTTATACAGGGTTAATGCACACAGTGATGTCACAGTACAGGGATAATGCACACTGTTGTCACAGTACTGGGATAACGCACACAGTGATGTCACAGTACAGGGATAATGCACGCAGTGATATCACAATACAGGGTTAATGGACACAATGATGTCACAGTATAGGGATAATGCACACAGGGATGTCAGTACAGGGATAATGTACACAGGGATGTCACAGTACAGGGATAATGCACACAGCAATGTCACAGTACAGGGATAATGTACACAGGGATGTCACAGTACAGGGTTAATGCACACAATGATGTCACAGTATAGGGATAATGCACACAGTGATGTCACAGTACAGGAATAATGCACACAATGATGTCACAATACAGGGTTAATGCACACAGTGATGTCCCAGTACTGGGATAACGCACACAGTGATGTCACAGTACAGGGATAATGCACACAATGATGTCACAGTATAGGGATAATGTACACAGTTATGTCACAGTACAGGAATAATGCACACAATGAAGTCACAGTATAGGGATAATGCACAGAGTGATGTCACAGTACAGTGATAATGCGCACAGTGATGTCACATGACAGGGATAATGCACACAGTGATGTCACAGTACAGGGATAATGCACACAGTGATGTCACAGTACAGGGATAATGCACACAGTGATATCACAGTACAGTGTTAATGCACACAATGATGTCACAGTATAGGGATAATGCATACAGGGATGTCACAGTACAGGGATAATGCACACAGTGATGTCACAGTACAGGGATAATGCACACAGTGATATCACAGTACAGTGTTAATGCACACAATGATGTCACAGTATAGGGATAATGCATACAGGGATGTCACAGTACAAGATAATCCACACAGTAATGTCACAGTATAAGGATAATGTACATGATGATGTCACAGTAAAGGGACAAATGCACACAGTGATGTCACAGTACAGGGTTAATGCACATGATGATGTCACAGTGTAGGGATAATGCACACAGTGATGTTACAGTACAGGGATAATGCACACAGTGATGTCACAGTATAGGGATAATGTACACAGTGATGTCTCAGTACAGGATAATGCACACAATAAAGTCACAGTATAGGGATAATGCACACAGTGATGTCACAGTACAGTGATAATGCGTACAGTGATGTCACATGACAGGGATAATGCACACAGTGATGTCACGGTATAGGGATAATGCACACAGTGATGTCACAGTACAGGGTTAATGCACACGATGATGTCACAGTATAGGGTCAATGCACACAGTGATGTCACAGTACAGGGATAGTGTACACAGTGATGTCACAGTACAGGGATAATGCACACAATGCTATCACAGTATAGGGATAATGCACACAGTGATGTCACAGTATAGGGATAATGCACACAGTGATGTCACACTACAGGGTTAATGCACACGATGATGTCACTGTATAGGGATAATGCACACAGGGATGTCACAGTACAAGATAATCCACACAGTAATGTCACAGTATAAGGAAAATGTACATGATGATGTCACAGTATAGGGACAATGCACACAGTGATGTCACAGTACAGGGTTAATGCACATGATGGTGTCACAGTGTAGGGATAATGCACACAGGGATGTCACAGTACAGGGAAAATGCACAGTGATGTCACAGTACAGGAATAATGCACACAGTGATGTCACAGTACAGGGTTAATGCACACGATGATGTAAGTATACGGATAATGCACACAGTGATGTCACAGTACAGGGATAGTGCACACACTGAGGTCACATGACAGGGATAATGCACACAGTGATGTCACGGTATAGGGATAATGCACACAGTGATGTCACAGTACAGGGTTAATGCACACAATGATGTCACAGTATAGGGATAATGCACACAGTGATGTCACAGTACAGGGATAATGTACACAATGATGTCACAGTACAGGTATAATGTACACAGTGATGTCACAGTACAGGGATAATGCACACAGTGTTGTCACAGTATTGGAATAATACACACAGTGATGTCACAGTACAGGGATAATGTACACAGTGATGTCACAGTACAGGGATGATATACACAGTGATGTCACAGTACAGGGATGATATATACAGTGATGTCACAGTACAGGGATAATACACCCAGTGATGTCACAGTACAGGGATGATATACACAGTGATGTCACAGTACAGGGATAATACACACAGTGATGTCACAGTACAGGGATAATACACACAGTGATGTCACAGTATAGGGATAATATGCACAGTGATGTCACAGTACAGGGATAATGCACACAGCGATGTCACCGTACAGGAATAATGCACACAGTGATGTCACAGTACAGGGATAATGCACACAGTGATGTCACAGTACAGGGATAATACAAACAGGGATGTCACAGTACAGGAATAATGGACACAGTGATGTCACAGTACAGGGATAATACACAGGGATGTCACAGTACAGGGATAATACACACAGTGATGTCACAGTATAGGGATAATATGCACAGTGATGTCACAGTACAGGGATAATGCACACAGCGATGTCACCGTACAGGAATAATGCACACAGTGATGTCACAGTACAGGGATAATGCACACAGTGATGTCACAGTACAGGGATAATACAAACAGGGATGTCACAGTACAGGAATAATGGACACAGTGATGTCACAGTACAGGGATAATACACAGGGATGTCACAGTACAGGGATAATGCACACAATGATGTCACAGTACAGGGATAATATACACAGTGATGTCACAGTACACGAATAATACACACAGTGATGTCACATTACAGGGATAATGGACACAGTGATGTCAGAATACAGGGATAATATACACAGTGATGTCACAGTACAGGGATAATATACACAGTGATGTCACAGTACAGGGATAGTACACACAGTGATGTCACAGTACAGAGATAATATGCAGCGCCCCAGAGTCCAGGTCGTTGCAGTACTGATGCTCCGCCGCTAAGGGGGGCTATGGTACGTCTGATGGCACTGAAGGGGTTCACCTGACCAGGTACCACAGACACCAATACACTTCACAGTCTGGCCTCCAGGGGGAGCTAAGGGTACTATGTATTAGGCCACTCCTCACAATCTGGTAAAACTGGGGGTTTGATAGGAAGTTAGACAGAAGCTGACTGGGTTGGAACCAGGCAACATCCTGTGGCAGAGGGTGTTGCAGGGGAAGATTCAGGGGGGTCCCTGTCAGGGGTGGGATCCTGACAGAGGCCTAGCGAACTGAGAGAACGTTACTTGGACCGCGCCTGCACCTGATCGCCTAAGAAAGGACAAGAAGCGAGGTTTATTGTGCTGAGTGAGAAACGAGATCAACGCAACAAGGAGAAACACCAGTAGGAGTCGTGCTGTAAGACGAGGCAACATCCTACTGAGGCGCGTAGCCGGTGGCCGGAACGCCGAGGAAGTATAGAGCTCCAGGCCTAACTTCAAACCTACGGCAGGACAGTCAGTTATAGGCGGGCTGTCTCACCCAAATCACCTAAGAAGACATAGGGGGCAACAACAGGAGAGGGGCGACACTAGGGTCCAGGAAGAGCTCCGAGCCTACCCGTCATACGGGTGCGTCCTAGCCATATCATCTGGGGGACGAAGAAGAACAACATAAACGAGTTGTGAGGGAACTTCAGAAACAGACACAACAGTTGTGGGGACTATCCCGTAAGCACAGCAGGGGAGGACCACAACACACAGGCGCTAGAAGGTAGGCACAGATTTCCACCTGCAAAGGGAACTCTGGAGGTGCCATCAGACCGGCCGGACTTGCGCAGCCTGGTTAACCGTATTCCGGACTGAGGATCCTGAAGCCTTCAGTAAAGAGGTAAAGAGACTGCAACCTGGTGTCCTCGTTATTTACTGCGGCCTGCACCACATCATAACATCGTCACCATACCTCCACCTTCATTGTACGCCCCTCAGCAGGGTCACGGACCGGGTCTAGCCACCGTGACAACCCCAGAGCAGAGACTCAGAGGCCCGGTACCGGGTACCCCTCGGCCCTGCGGCAGTGGGGGCGCTACATAATACACACAGTGATGTCACAGTACAGGGATAATACACACAGTGATGTCACATTACAGGGATAATGGACACAGTGATGTCAGAATACAGGGATGATATACACAGTGATGTCACAGTACAGGGATAATGCACACAGTGATGTCACCATACAGGGATAATGACACAGTACAGGGATAATACACACAGTGATGTCACAGTACAGGGATAATTGTTATGGTCTGGTGATTAAGGAGCGACATGCGACTAGCTCTGAGCAGGTGGTAACTATACTGACCGCAGTTCCTGATCTTAACACAGACACTAGCAGTAGCCGTGGGATGTTCCTGTCACTCCCTGGACACCTCGTCACAGCCGGAGATCTAGCTACCCCTAAAGGTAGAAGCAGGAAAGCTATCTTGCCTCAGAGAAAATCCCCAAAGGATAGGACAGCCCCCCACAAATAATGACTGTGAGAGGAGAAGGAAATGACATACGTAGTATGAAACAAGATTTAGCAAAGGAGGCCACTACTAGCTAGAAAGAATTAGTACAGGACAGAACACTGTGCGGTCAGTAATAAAAACTAGAAAAAGTCCACCGCAGAGAAATGCAAAAATCTCCACACCTGACTAAAGGTGTGGAGGGCAAACTCTGCTGCCCAGAGCTTCCAGCTTAGCTGACTAGATACATACTGATAAGCTGGACAAATGAGCAAAACATAGAAAGTGCTAAACAACAAAGTCCACAACAAGTGAACTGCAAAAAGACAAGCAAGGACTTAGCTTTGCTGAAATGGTCAGAGTGACAGGGAAATCCTCAGAGAGCCATGACTCCAAGCTCAACAATTGACAACTGGCATTGAATTAGGGAAAAGGCCAGACTAATATAGCAGAGCCAGAAAGACGATCAGTGAAAACAGCTGCTGATGCTAAATCCAAGAAGCAGCCATACCACTCAAAACCACAGGAGGGAGCCCAAGAGCAGAACTCACAACAGTACCCCCCCCTTGAGGAGGGGTCACCGAACCCTCATCAGAGCCCCCAGGCCGATCAGGACGAGCCAAATGAAAAGCACGAACCAAATCGGCGGCATGGACATCGGAGGCAACCACCCAAGAATTATCCTCCTGGCCATAACCCTTCCACTTGACAAGATACTGAAGCCTCCGCCTCGAAAAACGAGAATCCAAAATTTTCTCAACCACATATTCCAACTCCCCCTCAACCAACACCGGGGCAGGAGGATCAACAGATGGAACAACGGGTACCACATATCTCCGCAACAAAGATCTATGGAAACCATTGTGGATGGCAAAAGAGGCTGGAAGGGCCAAACGAAAAGACACTGGATTGATAATCTCAGAAATCTTATAAGGACCAATAAACCGAGGCTTGAACTTAGGGGAAGAAACCTTCATAGGAACATGACGAGAGGATAACCAGACCAAATCCCCCACACGAAGCCGAGGACCAACACACCGACGGCGGTTAGCAAAACGCTGAGCCTTTTCCTGAGACAACGTCAAATTGTCTACCACATGAGTCCAAATCTGCTGCAACCTGTCCATCACAGAATCCACACCAGGACAATCAGAAGGCTCAACCTGCCCTGAAGAAAAACGAGGATGGAAACCAAAATTACAAAAGAAAGGCGAAACCAAAGTAGCCGAACTGGCCCGATTATTAAGGGCAAACTCGGCCAACGGCAAGAAAGCCACCCAATCATCCTGATCAGCAGACACAAAGCATCTCAAATAGGTTTCCAAGGTTTGGTTAGTTTGCTCAGTTTGGCCATTTGTCTGAGGATGGAACGCCGAAGAAAAGGACAAATTAATGCCCAGCCTAGCACAAAAGGACCGCCAAAACCTGGAAACAAACTGGGAACCTCTGTCAGACACAATATTCTCTGGAATGCCATGCAAACGAACCACATGCTGAAAAAATAATGGAACCAAATCAGAGGAGGAAGGCAATTTAGGCAAAGGTACCAAATGGACCATTTTAGAGAACCGGTCACAAACCACCCAGATAACAGACATCCTCTGGGACACAGGTAGATCCGAAATAAAATCCATGGAAATATGCGTCCAAGGCCTCTCCGGGACAGGCAAAGGCAAAAGCAACCCACTAGCGCGGGAACAGCAAGGCTTAGCCCGGGCACAAGTCCCACAGGACTGCACAAAAGAACGCACATCCCGCGACAAGGAAGGCCACCAAAAGGACCTAGCAACCAAATCTCTGGTACCAAAAATCCCAGGATGACCGGCCAACACAGAACAATGGACCTCAGAAATTACCTTACTTGTCCATCTATCAGGAACAAACAGCTTCCCCACAGGACAGCGGTCAGGTTTATCAGCCTGAAATTCCTGAAGCACCCGCCGCAAATCAGGGGAGATGGCAGACAGAATCACCCCTTCCCTAAGAATGCCAACCGGCTCAAGGACTCCAGGAGAATCAGGCAAAAAACTCCTAGAGAGGGCATCCGCTTTAACATTCTTAGATCCTGGAAGATATGAGACCACAAAATCAAAACGGGAGAAAAACCAGGGACCACCGAGCCTGTCTAGGGTTCAGCCGCTTGGCCGACTCGAGGTAAATCAGATTCTTATGATCGGTCAAGACCACAATGCGGTGCTTGGCTCCCTCAAGCCAATGTCGCCACTCCTCAAATGCCCACTTCATAGCCAACAACTCCCGATTGCCGACATCATAATTGCGTTCCGCAGGCGAAAACTTTCGGGAAAAGAAGGCACATGGCTTCATCAAGGAACCATCAGAATTCCTCTGTGACAAAACGGCCCCTGCCCCAATCACAGAAGCGTCAACCTCAACCTGAAAAGGAAGAGAAACATCCGGCTGACGCAAGACAGGGGCAGAAGTAAATCGGCGTTTAAGCACCTGAAAGGCCTCAACAGCCTCAGAGGACCAATTAGTCACATCAGCGCCTTTCTTCGTCAAATCGGTCAGGGGTTTAACCACACTAGAGAAGTTGGCAATGAGACGGCGATAAAAATTAGCAAAGCCCAAAAATTTCTGAAGGCTCTTCACAGATGTGGGTTGAATCCAGTCATGAATGGCTTGGACCTTAACAGGATCCATTTCTATAGACGAAGGAGAAAAAATAAACCCTAAAAAAGAGACCTTCTGAACTCCAAATAGGCACTTAGACCCCTTCACAAATAGAGCATTATCACGAAGGATCTGGAATACCATCCTGACCTGCTTCACATGAGACTCCCAATCATTGGAAAAAATCAAAATATCATCCAAATACACAATCAAGAATTTGTCAAGATAATTGCGGAAAATATCATGCATAAAGGACTGAAATACAGAAGGAGCATTAGAAAGCCCGAAAGGCATCACCAGGTATTCAAAATGGCCTTCGGGTGTATTAAATGCAGTTGTCCATTCGTCACCCTGTTTAATACGAACAAGATTATATGCCCCTTGAAGGTCAATCTTGGTAAACCAACTAGCCCCCTTAATCCGAGCAAACAAATCAGAGAGCAAAGGTAAAGGGTATTGGAATTTGACCGTGATCTTATTAAGAAGGCGATAATCAATACAGGGTCTCAAGGAGCCATCCTTCTTGGCAACAAAAAAGAATCCCGCTCCCAATGGTGACGAAGACGGCCGAATATGCCCCTTCTCTAAAGACTCCTTTACATAGCTCCGCATGGCGGTATGTTCAGGCACAGACAGGTTGAAAAGTCGGCCCTTAGGGAACTTACAGCCAGGAATCAAGTCAATAGCACAATCACAGTCCCTATGTGGAGGAAGGGAACTGGACTTGGGCTCATCAAGTACATCCTGGAAATCTGACAAAAATTCAGGAACATCAGAAGAGGGGGAAGAGGAAATTGACATTAAAGGAACGTCACTATGTACCCCTTGACAACCCCAACTAGTCACAGACATTGATTTCCAATCCAGCACTGGATTGTGTACTTGTAACCATGGAAAACCCAGTACAACAACATCATGTAAATTATGCAACACCAGAAAACGGCAATCTTCCTGATGTGCTGGAGCCATGCACATAGTCAGCTGAGTCCAATACTGAGGTTTATTCTTGGCCAATGGTGTAGCATCAATACCCCTTAAGGGTATGGGACTCTGCAAAGGCTGCAAAGAAAAACCACAGCGCCTAGCAAATTCTAAGTCCATTAAGTTCAGAGCAGCGCCCGAATCCACAAATGCCATGACAGAAAAAGATGACAATGAACAAATCAGGGTCACAGACAGGAGAAACTTAGGCTGCACAGTACTAATGGTAACAGATCTAGCGACCCTCTTAATACGCTTAGGGCAATCAGAAATAGCATGAGTAGAGTCACCACAGTAAAAACACAGCCCATTCTGACGTCTGTATCCCCTCTGTTCTGCTCTAGTCAAAATCCTATCACATTGCATGGGCTCAGGACTCTGCTCTGAGGACGCTGCCATATGGTGCACCACTTTGCGTTCGCGCAGGCGCCGATCAATCTGAATGGCCAGAGACATAGATTCGCTCAAACCAGCAGGCGTGGGGAACCCCACCATAACATCTTTAAGGGCTTCAGAAAGACCCTTTCTGAAAATTGCTGCCAGAGCGTCCTCATTCCATTTAGTGAGCACAGACCATTTTCTAAATTTCTGGCAGTATAATTCTGCCGCTTCCTGACCCTGACACAGGGCCAACAGTGTTTTCTCAGCATGCTCTACAGAGTTAGGTTCGTCATACAATAATCCGAGCGATTGAAAAAATGCATCTACATTAAGCAATGCCGGATCCCCTGACTCAAGGGAGAATGCCCAGTCCTGAGGGTCACCACGCAGCAGAGAAATAACTATTTTTACTTGCTGAATGGGGTCACCAGAGGAACGGGGTTTCAGAGCAAAAAACAATTTGCAGTTATTTTTAAAGTTCAAAAACTTAGATCTATCCCCGTAAAACAAATCTGGAGTAGGAATTCTAGGCTCTAAGGCCGGAGTCTGAACAACATAATCTTGAATACTCTGTACTCTTGCAGCAAGCTGATCCACACGAGAAAACAACCCCTGAACATCCATGCCCGCATCCAAATCCTGAATCACCCAGAGATTAAGAGGAAGGAAAAAGACAAAACAGACTAAAGAAAAAAAAAATGGCTCAGAACTCTTTTTCTTTTCCTTCTTTTGAGATGCATTCAGCTCATTTTATGCCAGTTGTACTGTTATGGTCTGGTGATTAAGGAGCGACATGCGACTAGCTCTGAGCAGGTGGTAACTATACCGACCGCAGTTCCTGATCTTAACACAGACACTAGCAGTAGCCGTGGGATGTTCCTGTCACTCCCTGGACACCTCGTCACAGCTGGAGATCTAGCTACCCCTAAAGGTAGAAGCAGGAAAGCTATCTTGCCTCAGAGAAAATCCCCAAAGGATAGGACAGCCCCCCACAAATAATGACTGTGAGAGGAGAAGGAAATGACATACGTAGTATGAAACAAGATTTAGCAAAGGAGGCCACTACTAGCTAGAAAGAATTAGTACAGGACAGAACACTGTGCGGTCAGTAATAAAAACTAGAAAAAGTCCACCGCAGAGAAATGCAAAAATCTCCACACCTGACTAAAGGTGTGGAGGGCAAACTCTGCTGCCCAGAGCTTCCAGCTTAGCTGACTAGATACATACTGATAAGCTGGACAAATGAGCAAAACATAGAAAGTGCTAAACAACAAAGTCCACAACAAGTGAACTGCAAAAAGACAAGCAAGGACTTAGCTTTGCTGAAATGGTCAGAGTGACAGGGAAATCCTCAGAGAGCCATGACTCCAAGCTCAACAATTGACAACTGGCATTGAATTAGGGAAAAGGCCAGACTAATATAGCCGAGCCAGAAAGACGATCAGTGAGAACAGCTGCTGATTAGTGTTGAGCGATACTTTCCGATATCGGAAAGTATCGGTATCGGAAAGTATCGGCCGATACCGTCAAAATATCGGATCCAATCCGATACCGATACCCGATCCCAATGCAAGTCAATGGGACGAAAATATCGGAATTAAAATAAACCCTTTATAAACTTGTAGGTTCATTCTACATGAAGGAAAACAACTAAGAATAATGTAGGATGTATTGGGGGACGTGGCGGAGATATTAAAGGGACAGAGGTTTAGCCCAATGTAATAGAATAGCAGGATTTTTAATTTTTTTTTATGAAGTTCGGCGTTAGAAAGAATTTGACTATGTTATTTTTTTTTTTTTTTATGTCAGATATTGATGTTTCACTACTTCCACGCCCTTCACCTTCTTTTTTACTTCTCCCACGCTTTCTTCTTAATTATCCTCATCATCAGCTTCTTTGACATCAACTTCTTCACCTTATTCATCTTCTTCTTCATCTTCTACCTATTATTTTTTGGGTTACATTGTTCATATTCTTTTTATTTTACTATTATCTTCATCATATTCAACTTCTTCATCATATTCTTATTTGTGACAGGCATTCCCGTAGTTGTTATCTATAAAAGTTTGAAGATTACACCTTCCGTTCTGCCTGTCACAAACCAGTTACATTTGTCCGCGTTCAGTTTGGCCTGCAGCATCAGGCTTTATCCAGGGGCACCACGAGGAGGAACGGACTCACCCCCATACACTGCTTAGTCTTCTTCTGCTTATAATTTACATAATATTTTTTTGCTCTGATATTTTGTGTTATGCTTAATGTCCTTCTGCTCTTTGTTCTGCAGCCTCTTGTTCTTCTGCTTCTCGGTCTTCCAGGTCGTCGTCGTCTCCAGGGTCGTCGTCTCCGGGGTCGTCGTCATCGGGGTGGTCTCCGGGGTCGTCGTCATCGGGGTGGTCTTCAGGGTCATCGTCTCCAGGGTCGTCGTCATCACGGTGGTTGTCGTCTCTGGTGTCGTCGTCATCTTAGGGGTGTTCTTCCGGGTCATCGTGTTTAGTCTCTTGAACTTGGAAATGTAGCAGAAGGTACAAGAAGGCTGAGAAAATGCCGAGAACCAGCTGATGGAACTGGAACTCGGATGGCTACCCGAAGGTCCAAGAGCCAATGGAACTACCGAGGACCAGCTGACGTTACTGGAACCCGGTTACTAAGCAGGAGGTACCCGTGCCTGAAAGCACTACCAAGGACCACCTGACGTTGGTGGAACTCGGATACCCAGAGGGAGGCACCTAAGCCAAAGGCTCTGCCCGGAACCAGCTGACGGTACTGGAACCAGGATGGGGAGCAGAAGGTACAAGAGCAAAAGACACTGCCGAGAACCAGCTGACGGTGCTGGAACCCGGATGGGTAGCCGAAGGTCCAAGAGCCAATGGAACTACCGAGGACCAGCTGACGTTACTGGAACCCGGTTACTAAGCAGGAGGTACCCGTGCCTGAAAGCACTACCAAGGACCACCTGACGTTGGTGGAACTCGGATACCCAGAGGGAGGCACCTAAGCCAAAGGCTCTGCCCGGAACCAGCTGACGGTACTGGAACCAGGATGTGGAGCAGAAGGTACAAGAGCAAGTGTCTGCGTGGCTTTTGCAGGACACGTTGCCGGCTGCACAGCAGGGGAACAGCTGGCGGTGCTGGACCCCACTGACACATTGGCGAGGTGTTTGGCTCTGTGCAGCCAGCACTTCCGGACAGCAACGAGCGGTGTTGTAGCCCGGGCTCTGCAGGGGGAGCAGAGTGTAGGCCGAAGCCTACTTGAACCAATTTCAAAGGTAACCTTTAACCCCCCCTCAGGGGTTAGAAAGTAGAAGAGCCACAGCTTATGCAGCAGTAGTGCTGCACAAGTCAAAGGTTGCTCTTTTAATTTCGCTCCTTGCACACGCTGAATGAAACACGTATAACATTTAGCCCTTTATACAGTCAAACTGTGTTGGAGGCGCGAGTTCCCTTTGTAATGAGACGCAGCACAGATGTCAAGAATCCCACCTTGGTGCTGGGTGCAGCCTCCTGAGCGTTGTTATTTGCTGTACAGGAGTCTGCGCTGTCGTGTTATCCCCTGGCCTAGCGCTGTTAGCGCTGCCCATCTTCTGACCTCATTTAATGTTGGCCGGTGCGGTTCGCGATGCCCATGAATCACAGCCCCGCAGTGTCTTAACATTGTTAAAACACTGCGGGGCTGGGATTCAGGGCCTGGCGCAGCACATATGTTGGCCTCTCACACTCGGGTCCTTACACCCGCTTCAGACTGTGCGGCGTCATCTGATCCCTTATCGCATGCCACGGCCATGAAGCCGCACAGTCCGAAGAAGGCGGAAGGAGAGGAGGGACAGGCGAACTGATGCACTGATCCTGCCCATCAATCACACCCTCGCAGTCCCAATAAATAAGACACCGAGGGGCGTTGTGTGGGTCAGGGCGGCCGCAGAGGCGCAGGCAGCCAAACAATGATGCCAGAAGACGGGCAGCGCTACCAAGGGGGTTGCAGCGTGTCATTACAAAGGAAAGTCACACCACCGGGACGGTTAAATGGTCACACAGAGGACACATTGCAGACGTGTTTTCAGTTCCACATGTGCGAGGAGAATACGTTTCTGAGCCACCTTGCACACATGCAGCATTACCGCTGTTCAAGGTGGCTGGATAACGTAAAAACGCCTGGGGGAGGGGGGACAGGTTCCCTTCAATTTCAGTTCTTGTGTCTGCGTGGCTTTTGCAGGACACGTTGCCGGCTGCACAGCAGGGGAACAGCTGGCGGTGCTGGACCCCACTGACACATTGGCTGGTGTTTTTCTCTGTGCAGCTAGCACATCTGGGCAAAAACTGGCGGTGTGTTAGAGCCCAGGGACAGCAGGAGGAGGAGCAGGAGGAGGAGGAGCAGGGGGAGGGGAGTGTAGGCCGAAGCCTGCACAGGCGGCAGCTTTGGGTGTGTTGTGTCTGCGTGGCTTTTGCAGGACACGTTGCCGGCTGCACAGCAGGGGAACAGCTGGCGGTGCTGGACCCCACTGACACATTGGCGAGGTGTTTGGCTCTGTGCAGCCAGCACTTCCGGACAGCAACGAGCGGTGTTGTAGCCCGGGCTCTGCAGGGGGAGCAGAGTGTAGGCCGAAGCCTACTTGAACCAATTTCAAAGGTAACCTTTAACCCCCCCTCAGGGGTTAGAAAGTAGAAGAGCCACAGCTTATGCAGCAGTAGTGCTGCACAAGTCAAAGGTTGCTCTTTTAATTTCGCTCCTTGCACACGCTGAATGAAACACGTATAACATTTAGCCCTTTATACAGTCAAACTGTGTTGGAGGCGCGAGTTCCCTTTGTAATGAGACGCAGCACAGATGTCAAGAATCCCACCTTGGTGCTGGGTGCAGCCTCCTGAGCGTTGTTATTTGCTGTACAGGAGTCTGCGCTGTCGTGTTATCCCCTGGCCTAGCGCTGTTAGCGCTGCCCATCTTCTGACCTCATTTAATGTTGGCCGGTGCGGTTCGCGATGCCCATGAATCACAGCCCCGCAGTGTCTTAACATTGTTAAAACACTGCGGGGCTGGGATTCAGGGCCTGGCGCAGCACATATGTTGGCCTCTCACACTCGGGTCCTTACACCCGCTTCAGACTGTGCGGCGTCATCTGATCCCTTATCGCATGCCACGGCCATGAAGCCGCACAGTCCGAAGAAGGCGGAAGGAGAGGAGGGACAGGCGAACTGATGCACTGATCCTGCCCATCAATCACACCCTCGCAGTCCCAATAAATAAGACACCGAGGGGCGTTGTGTGGGTCAGGGCGGCCGCAGAGGCGCAGGCAGCCAAACAATGATGCCAGAAGACGGGCAGCGCTACCAAGGGGGTTGCAGCGTGTCATTACAAAGGAAAGTCACACCACCGGGACGGTTAAATGGTCACACAGAGGACACATTGCAGACGTGTTTTCAGTTCCACATGTGCGAGGAGAATACGTTTCTGAGCCACCTTGCACACATGCAGCATTACCGCTGTTCAAGGTGGCTGGATAACGTAAAAACGCCTGGGGGAGGGGGGACAGGTTCCCTTCAATTTCAGTTCTTGTGTCTGCGTGGCTTTTGCAGGACACGTTGCCGGCTGCACAGCAGGGGAACAGCTGGCGGTGCTGGACCCCACTGACACATTGGCTGGTGTTTTTCTCTGTGCAGCTAGCACATCTGGGCAAAAACTGGCGGTGTGTTAGAGCCCAGGGACAGCAGGAGGAGGAGCAGGAGGAGGAGGAGCAGGGGGAGGGGAGTGTAGGCCGAAGCCTGCACAGGCGGCAGCTTTGGGTGTGTTGTGTCTGCGTGGCTTTTGCAGGACACGTTGCCGGCTGCACAGCAGGGGAACAGCTGGCGGTGCTGGACCCCACTGACACATTGGCGAGGTGTTTGGCTCTGTGCAGCCAGCACTTCCGGACAGCAACGAGCGGTGTTGTAGCCCGGGCTCTGCAGGGGGAGCAGAGTGTAGGCCGAAGCCTACTTGAACCAATTTCAAAGGTAACCTTTAACCCCCCCTCAGGGGTTAGAAAGTAGAAGAGCCACAGCTTATGCAGCAGTAGTGCTGCACAAGTCAAAGGTTGCTCTTTTAATTTCGCTCCTTGCACACGCTGAATGAAACACGTATAACATTTAGCCCTTTATACAGTCAAACTGTGTTGGAGGCGCGAGTTCCCTTTGTAATGAGACGCAGCACAGATGTCAAGAATCCCACCTTGGTGCTGGGTGCAGCCTCCTGAGCGTTGTTATTTGCTGTACAGGAGTCTGCGCTGTCGTGTTATCCCCTGGCCTAGCGCTGTTAGCGCTGCCCATCTTCTGACCTCATTTAATGTTGGCCGGTGCGGTTCGCGATGCCCATGAATCACAGCCCCGCAGTGTCTTAACATTGTTAAAACACTGCGGGGCTGGGATTCAGGGCCTGGCGCAGCACATATGTTGGCCTCTCACACTCGGGTCCTTACACCCGCTTCAGACTGTGCGGCGTCATCTGATCCCTTATCGCATGCCACGGCCATGAAGCCGCACAGTCCGAAGAAGGCGGAAGGAGAGGAGGGACAGGCGAACTGATGCACTGATCCTGCCCATCAATCACACCCTCGCAGTCCCAATAAATAAGACACCGAGGGGCGTTGTGTGGGTCAGGGCGGCCGCAGAGGCGCAGGCAGCCAAACAATGATGCCAGAAGACGGGCAGCGCTACCAAGGGGGTTGCAGCGTGTCATTACAAAGGAAAGTCACACCACCGGGACGGTTAAATGGTCACACAGAGGACACATTGCAGACGTGTTTTCAGTTCCACATGTGCGAGGAGAATACGTTTCTGAGCCACCTTGCACACATGCAGCATTACCGCTGTTCAAGGTGGCTGGATAACGTAAAAACGCCTGGGGGAGGGGGGACAGGTTCCCTTCAATTTCAGTTCTTGTGTCTGCGTGGCTTTTGCAGGACACGTTGCCGGCTGCACAGCAGGGGAACAGCTGGCGGTGCTGGACCCCACTGACACATTGGCTGGTGTTTTTCTCTGTGCAGCTAGCACATCTGGGCAAAAACTGGCGGTGTGTTAGAGCCCAGGGACAGCAGGAGGAGGAGCAGGAGGAGGAGGAGCAGGGGGAGGGGAGTGTAGGCCGAAGCCTGCACAGGCGGCAGCTTTGGGTGTGTTGTGTCTGCGTGGCTTTTGCAGGACACGTTGCCGGCTACACAGCAGGGGAACAGCTGGCGGTGCTGGACCCCACTGACACATTGGCGAGGTGTTTGGCTCTGTGCAGCCAGCACTTCCGGACAGCAACTAGCGTTGTTGGAGCCCGGGCTCTGCAGGTGGAGCAGAGTGTAGGCCGAAGCCTAATTGAACCGATTTCAAAAGTCACCTTTAACCCCCCCTCAGGGGTTACAAAGTAGAAGAGCCACAGCTTATGCAGCAGCAGTGCTGCGCAAGTCAAAGGTTGCTCTTGTAATTTTTCTCCTTGCACACGCTGAATGGAACACGTATAACATTTAGCCCTTTATACAGTCAAACTGTGTAATGGAGGCGAGAGTTCCCTTTGTAATGAGACGCAGCACAGGTGTCAAGAATCCCACCTTGGTGCTGGGTGCAGCCTCCCGAGCGTTGTTATTTGCTGTACAGGAGTCTGCGCTGTCGTGTTATCCCCTGGCCTAGCGCCGTTAGCGCTGCCCATCTTCTGGCATCATGTAATGTCGGCCGGTGCGTTTCGCGATGACCATGAATCCCAGCCCCGCAGTGTCTTAACATTGTTAAAACACTGCGGGGCTGGGATTCAGGGCCTGGCGCAGCACATATGTTGGCCTCTCACACTCGGGTCCTTACACCCGCTTCAGACTGTGCGGCGTCATCTGATCCCTTATCGCATGCCACGGCCATGAAGCCGCACAGTCCGAAGAAGGCGGAAGGAGAGGAGGGACAGGCGAACTGATGCACTGATCCTGCCCATCAATCACACCCTCGCAGTCCCATTAAATAAGACAACGAGGGCTGTTGTGTGGGTCAGGGCGGCCGCAGAAGCGCAGCCAGCCAAACAATGATGCCAGAAGACGGGCAGCGTTACCAAGGAGCTTGTTGCGTGTGTCAATACAAAGTCAAATCACACCTGAGGGACGTTTTAATGGTCACAGAGGACACATTTTAGACGTGTTCACTTCAACATGGGCAAGGAGAATAAGTTTCTGAGCCACCTTGAACACATGCAGCATTACTGCTGTTCAAGGTAGCTGTAAAACATAGAAACACCTGGGGGAGGGGGGACAGGTTCCCTTCAATTTCAGTTCTTGTGTCTGCGTGGCGGTCGCAGGACACGTTGCCGGCTACACAGCAGGGGAACAGCTGGCGGTGCTGGACCCCACTGACACATTGGCTGGTGTTTTTCTCTGTGCAGCTAGCACATCTGGGCAAAAACTGGCGGTGTTAGAGCCCAGGGTCAGCAGGAGGAGCAGGGGGAGCGGAGTGTAGGCCGAAGCCTGCACTCGAGCAAGTTGAAAGGAAACCTTTAACCCCCCCCCCCCCCAGGCGTTTGTAGCTGAAAGAGCCATTGTGTACAGCACTAATGCTGGAAAAGGTAAACTTAGCTCTTTTAATTATGGTCCTTGTACATGCGGAACCTAACATTTATGAAATGTGTCCCCACACAGCGTTAAACCGTCCGGTAGGTGGAACTTTCCTTTGTCGTGTGACGCAGCACAGCCATCATTTTTACCCCCTTGTCGCCGTTCGCCCCCTCCTCAGCGTTGTTTGAATCTGTCCCGGAGCCTGCGCTGTTAGGTTAGCCCATGGCCATGCACACATGTTGCGCTGCCCGTCTTCTGACCTCATTTGGTGTCAGGCTGGCTGCGCCTGTGCGGGTGCGCTGGCCGAGATCCCGCCTCGCAGTGTCGTCTCATGTAATCCCACCGCGGGCCTGTGATCCGTGCCCGTGCGCAGTGCATATCCTCTCCTCTCACTCCCCTCCCTACGGCTTTTTCAGACTGTGCGGTGTCACGGCCGTGGCATGCTATTAGGGACCAGCTGACATCGCACAGTCTGAAGAAGCCATAGGGAGGGGAGTGAGAGGAGAGGATATGCACTGCGCACGGGCACGGATCACAGGCCCGCGGTGGGATTACATTAGACGACACTGCGAGGCGGGATCTCGGCCAGCGCACCCGCACAGGCGCAGCCAGCCTGACACCAAATGAGGTCAGAAGACGGGCAGCGCAACATGTGTGCATGGCCAAGGGCTAACCTAACAGCGCAGGCTCCGGGACAGATTCAAACAACGCTGAGGAGGGGGCGCACGGCGCCAAGGGGGTAAAAATGATGGCTGTGCTGCGTCACACGACAAAGGAAAGTTCCACCTACCGGACGGTGTAACGCTGTGTGGGGACACATTTCATAAGTGTTTGGTTCAGCATGTGCAAGGAGCATCACGAAAAGAGGCACTTTTTCCCTTTGCATCATTACTGCTGCACAAGGTGGCTCCTTCAGTAACAAACGCCTGGGGGGGGGGGGGGGGTCAGGTTCCCTTACATTTAACTTGTTGTGCCTGCGTGGCGGTCGCAGTACACGTTGCCGTATACACAGCAGGGGAACAGCTGACGTTACTGAACCCCAATAACAGAGGAGGGACTGTTGACTGTGCGTACAGCACTTCTGGACGGCAACTGGCGGTGTTGGAGCCCAGGGACAGGTGGAGGAGGAGGAGGTAGGAGGAGGTAGGAGGGATTGCCACACACACAGCAGGGGAACAGCTGACGTTACTGAACCCCAATAACAGAGGAGCGACTGTTGACTGTGCGTACAGCACTTCTGGACGGCAACTGGCGGTGTTGGAGCCCAGGGACAGGTGGAGGAGGAGGAGGTAGGAGGGATTGCCACACACACAGCAGGGGAACAGCTGACATTACTGAACCCCAATAACAGAGGAGCGACTGTTGACTGTGCGTACAGCACTTCTGGACGGCAACTGGCGGTGTTGGAGCCCAGGGACAGGTGGAGGAGGAGGAGGTAGGAGGAGGTAGGAGGGATTGCCACACACACAGCAGGGGAACAGCTGACGTTACTGAACCCCAATAACAGAGGAGCGACTGTTGACTGAGCGTACAGCACTTCTGGACGGCAACTGGCGGTGTTGGAGCCCAGGGACAGGTGGAGGAGGAGGAGGTAGGAGGAGGTAGGAGGGATTGCCACACACACAGCAGGGGAACAGCTGACGTTACTGAACCCCAATAACAGAGGAGGGACTGTTGACTGTGCGTACAGCACTTCTGGACGGCAACTGGCGGTGTTGGAGCCCAGGTACAGGTGGAGGAGGAGGAGGTTGGAGGAGGTAGGAGGGATTGCCACACACACAGCAGGGGAACAGCTGACGTTACTGAACCCCAATAACAGAGGAGCGACTGTTGACTGTGCGTACAGCACTTCTGGACGGCAACTGGCGGTGTTGGAGCCCAGGGACAGGTGGAGGAGGAGGAGGTTGGAGGAGGTAGGAGGAGGTAGGAGGGATTGCCACACACACAGCAGGGGAACAGCTGACGTTACTGAACCCCAATAACAGAGGAGGGACTGTTGACTGTGCGTACAGCACTTCTGGACGGCAACTGGCGGTGTTGGAGCCCAGGGACAGGTGGAGGAGGAGGAGGTAGGAGGAGGTAGGAGGGATTGCCACACACACAGCAGGGGAACAGCTGACGTTACTGAACCCCAATAACAGAGGAGCGACTGTTGACTGTGCGTACAGCACTTCTGGACGGCAACTGGCGGTGTTGGAGCCCAGGGACAGGTGGAGGAGGAGGAGGTTGGAGGAGGTAGGAGGAGGTAGGAGGGATTGCCACACACACAGCAGGGGAACAGCTGACGTTACTGAACCCCAATAACAGAGGAGGGACTGTTGACTGTGCGTACAGCACTTCTGGACGGCAACTGGCGGTGTTGGAGCCCAGGGACAGGTGGAGGAGGAGGAGGTAGGAGGAGGTAGGAGGGATTGCCACACACACAGCAGGGGAACAGCTGACGTTACTGAACCCCAATAACAGAGGAGCGACTGTTGGGACTGTGCGTACAGCACTACCAGGCAACAACTAGCGGTGTTGGAGCCCAGGGACAGGTGGAAAAGCAGAGGAACACAATGTAGGCCGAAGCCTGAGAAAGTCGAAAGGGAACCTTTAACCCCCCCCCAAGGCGTTTGTAGCTGAAAGAGCCAGCTTGTGCAGCACAAAAGATGCAAAAGGAAAAGGTGGCTCTTTTCATCATGCTCCTTGCAAACACAGAACTAAACACTTATAAAATGTGTCCCCTGCAACCGTAAAACCGTCCCGGAGGTGGGACTTTCCTTCGTAATGTGACGCAGCCCAGCCGTCATTCCTACCCCCCCGGCGCCGCGCACCGGCTCCTCAGCGTTGTTTTATTCCGTCCAGGAGCCTGCGCTGTTATGTTATCCCGTGGCCAGGCACACTTAGCGCTGCCCGTCTTCTGGCATCATTTGGTGTCTGGATGGCTGCGCCTGTGCGGCCGCGCTGGCAGAGAGCCCGCCTCGCAGTGTCTTCTGATTTAATCCCACTGGGGGCCTGGGATCCATGGACATGCGCAGTGCATATCTGAACCTCCACCTCTCACTCATCTCCCTATGGCTTCTTCAGACTGTGCGGTGTCACGGCCGTGGCATGCTGTTAGGGACCAGCTGACACCGAACAGTCTGAAGAAGCCATAGGGAAATGAGTGAGAGGTGGAGGTTCAGATATGCACTGCGCATGTCCATGGATCCCAGGCCCCCAGTGGGATTAAATCAGAAGACACTGCGAGGCGGGCTCTCTGCCAGCGCGGCCGCACAGGCGCAGCCATCCAGACACCAAATGATGCCAGAAGACGGGCAGCGCTAAGTGTGCCTGGCCACGGGATAACATAACAGCGCAGGCTCCTGGACGGAATAAAACAACGCTGAGGAGCCGGTGCGCGGCGCCGGGGGGGTAGGAATGACGGCTGGGCTGCATCACATTACGAAGGAAAGTCCCACCTCCGGGACGGTTTTACGGTATCAGTGGACACATTTTATAAGTGTTAAGTTCTGCGTGTGCAAGGAGCTAAACAAAAATAGCTACCTTTTCCTTGGGCAGCATTACTGCTGCACAAGGTGGCTCTTTCAGTAACAAACGCCTTGGGGGGGGGGGGACAGATTCCCTTACATTTCAGTTGTTGTGTCAGCGTGGCGGTCGCATGACACATTGCCGGCTACACAGCTGGGGATCAGCTGACGTTACTGAAACCCAATAACACTGGGTCGTATGTTTTGACTGTGCAGACGGCACGTCTGAGCCTCAACTGGCGGTGTTGGAGCCCAGGAATTTAAGTTCAGGTGGTAGAAAGATGAACACAACAGGAGACCTGGATAACGTATACAGTGACCTAATTATTCAATCAGGAGGAGGAGTGGCAAATTCCGGCGATATCCAGGCCTTGTTCATTTTCAGGAAAGTAAGCCGGTCAACGTTATCGGAGGATAGTCGCATGCGACGGTCAGTTAGTACACCACCTGCAGCACTAAAGACACGTTCCGATAATACACTGGCCGCAGGGCAAGACAGCACCTCCAATGCATACTGGCTTAGCTCTGGCCATGTATCCAGCTTTGAGACCCAAAACTTGAAAGGGGAAGAGCCGTCTGGGAGTACAGCAAGAGGGCAAGACATGTAGTCTGTCACCATCTGACGGAACCGTTGCCTCCTGCTGACTGGAGCCGTCTGTGATGGTGTAGACTTTTGTGGCGGGCACAGAAAACTGTGCCACAGTTCGGCCATACTGGTCTTGCCTTGGGCAGAGGCACTGCTTCTGCTCCCTCTTTGTGCAGAGCCTCCACCACGGCCTGGACGCACTGAGCTGCTTTGGAATGCACTAGCAGCACTTCTCTCAGTTGGAATGGAGAAGATGATGGAATTGACCAGTGTGTCTTGGTACTCCCGCATTTTTCGCTCCCGGTTCAACGGTGTGATGAGGCTTTCTACGTTGTCCCGGTAGCGAGGATCGAGGAGGGTGAACACCCAATAATCAGACATGTTGAGAATGTGGGCGATGCGGCGGTCGTTTCTCAGGCACTGCAGCATGTAATCCACCATGTGCTGCAGACTGCCAACTGCCCAAGAAACGCTGTCCCCTGCTGGAGGCGTGATCTCTGCCCGCTCGTCATCACCCCACCCTCGCTGTACACACTGAGTACTGGACAATTGTGTAACTCCCTCCTCTGGACGGATGTCTTCCTCCTCCATTGACTCCTCCTCATCCTCCTCACAAACGGTCCCCTGCCTACGCGTTTGTGAGGAACCACGTGGCGCTGACTGTCCAGAAGATGATGGAAATGGTGAATCCTCATCCTCCACCTCTTCCACAACATCATCCCTTAGCGCTTGCAGTGATTTTTCAAGCAGGCAGATAAGGGGGACAGTCATGCTGACTAGTGCATCATCTGCACTCGCCATCCGCGTGGAATAATCAAAGGGACGCAAAACCTGGCAGACGTCATTCATAGTGGCCCACTCTGTGGTTGTGAAGTCTGTACGGCGCTGACTGCGACTTTTTTGCGCCTGAAGCAGCTGGTACTCCATTACAGCTTGCTGCTGCTCACACAACCGCTCCAACATATGTAACGTGGAATTCCACCTGGTAGGTAGGTCACATATGATGCGATGTTCCGGCAGGCGGTGTCGGCGCTGCAGAGCCGCAATGCGCGCTTTTGCCGTGCTGGAACGCCGCAAGTGAGCACACTCTAGGCGGACCTTGTGCAGCAGTGCATCAAGATCCGGATAGTCCCTCAAAAAGCTCTGCACGACCAAATTGAGCACATGTGCCAGACATGGGATGTGAGTGAGGTTGCCGAGGCCCAGAGCTGCCACCAGATTTCGGCCATTATCACACACTACCATGCCTGGCTGGAGATTCGCTGGCACAAACCACACATCGCTCTCCTGCTTGATGGCATTCCAGAGCTCCTGCGCTGTGTGGCTACGATTCCCCAAGAAAATTAATTTCAAGACGGCCTGTTGACGTTTGGCCACGGCTGTGCTCATGTCGGTCGTAACAGGTACACGTTCATCACGGGTCCATGTGGAGGTGGACTGTGACGGCTCCTGCAGCGATGATTCTGAGGAACTGGTGTAAGAGGAGGAGTCAATGCGTACAGAATGGATTCCTGCAATCCTTGGAGTGGGCAGGACACGTCCTGCGCCACTCGCACGGTCTGTACCCGGCTCAACGACATTAACCCAATGGGCAGTGAGGGAAAGGTATCGCCCCTGTCCATGTTGACTGGTCCACGCATCGGTGGTGAGGTGGACCTTGCTACTGACGGCGTTCAGTAGCGCGTGTTTTATGTGTCCCTCCACATGCTTCTGCAGGGCAGGGACGGCTTGCCTGCTGAAGTAAAAGCGGCTGGGCACATTGTACTGTGGGACTGCCAATGACATCAAGTCACGGAAGCTGTCAGTCTCCACCAGCCTGAATGACAGCATTTCCAGTGACAGAAGTTTGGCAATGCCTGCAGTCAGAGCCTGTGCTCGTGGGTGGTTTGACGAGAAAGGCCGCCTTTTCTCCCATGCCTGTACTACCGATGGCTGTAGACTGGGCTGGGAGTGTGTGGATGACTGGGAAAGTGGCGCTGCGGGTGGAATTACAGCGGGTCTCTGGACAACAGGGGCAGAGGTTCTTCCACGGCGATCCTGGGAGGACGCCGAACCAGCTGCGTGTGAGGTAGAGGAAGAGGGAACACGAGCTGAAGAGGTGGTAGCTGCCGCTGTTGGTTGGCCTACCTCTTCAGTGTGTTTTTCTAACTCCGCCGGGTGCCTGTTGCGCACATGTTTCCACATGTTGGAGGTATTGAGGTTGCTGACATTTTTCCCTCTTTTGACTTTTTGATGACACACGTTGCATCTGACATAGCAAATGTCATCTGCAACTGTGTCAAAAAAGGACCAGGCACTGCAAGTCTTGGGAGCGCCCTTTTTGGCTTTTGGAAGAGACATGCTCCTAACGGGTGCCAAAGCGGAGGCTGCAGGATCCGCAGTCTTCCCTCTCCCTCTCCCTCTTTGGGCCGTACGGGGAATCTCTTCCTCAGAGCTGCTCCCACCACCTTCCTGTCCCTCACGCCAAGATGGGTCGAGGACCTCATCATCTACACTACCCTCTGCCCCCAACTGCTCCTCCTGGGTAGTCTCAGCAGCAGAGCACGCACCAGTAAGTGGCACCTGAGTGTCATCATCAGCTGATGCGGCCTGCGAGGTGGTGACCGGAGCCACTGGCCCACCCGCCTCTTCAGAGGAAGACAGAAAAAGCTGTTGGGCATCACTGCACCCTGCCTCTTCTTCCATTTCTCCAATGCTGCTTGGCTGGCCCCCTGTTTCCAAGCCAAGAGATTCAGAGAACAGAAGTAGAGACGGCTCCTGTCCTGGGCTCTCTGTCTGCCTGGGCAATTTGGCAGGTGGTGAAGAGACAGATGGCTGCTCTCCAGTGCTCTGTGTCTGAGAGGATGTGGCACTAATGGAAGTTGATGCATTAGCTGCCATCCATCCGACAACAGCTTCAATTTGTTCTTCACGCAGCAGCGGTGTACGGCGCTCGGACACAAAGCTTCGCATGAACGACTGTTGCCTGGTGAAAGTGGGTGCTGATGAGTCACCGGTGCCCGCAGCAGGCACAGAATCCCCACGTCCCCTCCCTGCTCCGCGACGGCTCCCACGCCCCCGTGCCTTACTCACTGCCTTCTTCATCTTGGTTGACTGATAAAGATAAGCAGAAAAGTACTAACGGATTTGTGTGCTTATTCCTGAGCAACTCCTCCTAACAGGTATAAGAAGCACTAATTATCTAAAGTGTGGACTAGACTTTAATATGAGCTAATGTGGCCTACAGAAATGTAAAGTGGTGTAACTGGTGTGTTTGGTGAACTTTATTATTTATTTATTTTTTGGGGGCTGAACTGACAACAGATAGAGCTGCAGTCACACGGAGACCGTGCAGACAGACGTAAACGGCGCTACAAGGCCCAAAAACCCTCCTCTACTTTATCCTATGTAGTGTTTTTCCACAAATTAGCTGGAGACGGGTGGAAAGACACTAATAGGATTTTTTTGAATAAATTAGCAGCAGACTACACTATTTGGAAAAAAAAGAAAATTGATTTGGCGGTATGACGCAGTGAAAAACCCTGAGCTGGAGACAACCAGGCTATAGCTGCTCACAGATTACAGGGCGAGCTGCAGTCACACGGAGACCGTGCAGACAGCCGTAAACGGCGCTGCAAGGCCCAAAAACCCTCCTCTACTTTATCCTATGTAGTGTTTTTCCACAAATTAGCTGGAGACGGGTGGAAAGACACTAATAGGATTTTTTTAAATTAATTAGCAGCAGACTACACTACTTTGAAAAAAAAGAAAATTGATTTGGCAGTATGACGCAGTGAAAAACCCTGAGCTGGAGACAACCAGGCTATAGCTGCTCACAGATTACAGGGCGAGCTGCAGTCACACGGAGACCGTGCAGACAGCCGTAAACGGCGCTGCAAGGCCCAAAAACCCTCCTCTACTTTATCCTATGTAGTGTTTTTCCACAAATTAGCTGGAGACGGGTGGAAAGACACTAATAGGATTTTTTTAAATTAATTAGCAGCAGACTACACTACTTTGAAAAAAAAGAAAATTGATTTGGCGGTATGACGCAGTGAAAAACCCTGAGCTGGAGACAACCAGGCTACAGCTGCTCACAGATTACAGGGCGAGCTGCAGTCACACGGAGACCGTGCAGACAGCCGTAAACGGCGCTGCAAGGCCCAAAAACCCTCCTCTACTTTATCCTATGTAGTGTTTTTCCACAAATTAGCTGGAGACGGGTGGAAAGACACTAATAGGATTTTTTAAAATTAATTAGCAGCAGACTACACTACATTGAAAAAAAAGAAAATTGATTTGGCGGTATGACGCAGTGAAAAACCCTGAGCTGGAGACAACCAGGCTACAGCTGCTCACAGATTACAGGGCGAGCTGCAGTCACACGGAGACCGTGCAGACAGCCGTAAACGGCGCTGCAAGGCCCAAAAACCCTCCTCTACTTTATCCTATGTAGTGTTTTTCCACAAATTAGCTGGAGACGGGTGGAAAGACACTAATAGGATTTTTTTGAATAAATTAGCAGCAGACTACACTACTTGGGAAAAAAAAAAAAAAAAGGAACAGTATGAGGCAATGAACCACCCTCCCTGAACTGAATACAACCAACTATGGATGGCCTATGTGGCTGCACTCAGACTGGAGACTGGGCTGCACTCACACACACACACACACAGACCCTGCAGATCGCTGTGAAAACAGCGCTACAAGGCAAAAGCAAGGTGAATAGTAGGTGAACACAGCGGTTGCTAAATTAGCCTTTGGAAAGCACAAAGAAGCAAATCGCTATCTCTAAACTGTCCCTCAGTCAGCAAACAGCGTCCTGTCACTAACTGAATTCACAGCAGAGTGATCGCAAAATGGCGCCAGCGACTTTTAAACTGCATCATGACATCATTACACCAGCCAATCACAGCCTTGCCAGTAGTTTCATGCCCTCCATGCTAAACAGGATGTGCCCACACTTGGAATCAATCTCATTGGCTGAATTTCTGCTTTTTGAATCTTAGAACTTCCGATTCCGGTATCCGATACGCGGCAAGTATCGGAATCCCGGTATCGGAATTCCGATACCGCAAGTATCGGCCGATACCCGATACTTGCGGTATCGGAATGCTCAACACTACTGCTGATGCTAAATCCAAGAAGCAGCCATACCACTCAAAACCACAGGAGGGAGCCCAAGAGCAGAACTCACAACAGATAATGGACACAGTGATGTCAGAGTACTGGGATAATGCACACAGTGATGTCACAGTATAGGGATAATGCACACACAGTGATGTCACAGTACAGGGATAATGCACACAGTGATGTCACAGTACACCGATAATGCACACAGTGATGTCACAGTACAGGGATAATACACACAGTGATGTCTCAGTACAGGGATAACATACACAGTGATGTCACAGTACAGAGATAATGCACACAGTGATGTCACATTACAGGGATAACACACAGTGATGTCACAGTACAGGGATAATGCACCCAGTGATATCACAGTACAGGGATAATGCACACAGTGATGTCACAGTACAGGGATAATATGCACAGTGATGTCACAGTACAGGAATAATGCACACAATAATGTCACAGTATAGGGATAATGGACACAGTGATGTCACAGTACTGGAATAATGCACACGGTGATGTCAGAGTACATGGATAATATACACAGTGATGTCACAGTACAGGGTTAATGCACACAGTGATGTCACAGTACAGGGATAATGCACACAGTGATGTCCCAGTACAGGGATAATGCACACAGTGATTCTACAGTACAGATATAATGCACACAGTGATGTCACAATACAGGGATAACGCACACAGAGATATCACAGTGCAGGGATAATACACACACACAGTGTTGTCTCAGTACAGGGATAATGCACACAGTGATGTCACTGTAGAGAGATAATGCACACAGTGATGTCACAGTACAGAGATAATGCACACAGTGATGTCAAAACACAGAGATAATGCACACAGTGATGTCACAGTACAGGGATAATGCACACAGTGATGTCACAGTACAGAGATAATGCACACGGTGATGTCACAGTACAGGGAAAATGCACACAGTGATGTCACAGTACAGGGATAATGCACACAGTGATGTCACAGTACAAGAATAATGCACACAGTGATGTCACAGTACAGGGGTAATGCACACATTGATGTCACAGTACAGGGATAACGCACACAGTGATGTCATAGTACAGGGGTAATACAAACAGTGATGTCATAGTACAGGGATAATGCACACAGTGATGTCACTGTAGAGAGATAAAGCACACAGTGTTGTGTCAGTACAGGGATAATGTACACAGTGATGTTGCAGTACAGGAATAATGCACACAATGAAGTCACAGTATAGGGATAATGCACACAGTGATGTCACAGTACAGTGAAATGCGTACAGTGATGTCACATGACAGGGATAATGCACACAGTGATGTCACGGGATAGGGATAATGCACACAGTGATGTCACAGTACAGGGTTAATGCACACGATGATGTCACAGTATAGGGTCAATGCACACAGTGATGTCACAGTACAGGGATAGTGCACACAGTGATGTCACATGACAGGGATAATGCACACAGTGATGTCACGGGATAGGGATAATGCACACAGTGATGTCACAGTACACCGATAATGCACACAGTGATGTCACAGTACAGGGATAATACACACAGTGATGTCTCAGTACAGGGATAACATACACAGTGATGTCACAGTACAGAGATAATGCACACAGTGATGTCACATTACAGGGATAACACACAGTGATGTCACAGTACAGGGATAATGCACCCAGTGATATCACAGTACAGGGATAATGCACACAGTGATGTCACAGTACAGGGATAATATGCACAGTGATGTCACAGTACAGGAATAATGCACACAATAATGTCACAGTATAGGGATAATGGACACAGTGATGTCACAGTACTGGAATAATGCACACGGTGATGTCAGAGTACATGGATAATATACACAGTGATGTCACAGTACAGGGTTAATGCACACAGTGATGTCACAGTACAGGGATAATGCACACAGTGATGTCCCAGTACAGGGATAATGCACACAGTGATTCTACAGTACAGATATAATGCACACAGTGATGTCACAGTACAGGGATAACGCACACAGAGATATCACAGTGCAGGGATAATACACACACACAGTGTTGTCTCAGTACAGGGATAATGCACACAGTGATGTCACTGTAGAGAGATAATGCACACAGTGATATCACAGTACAGAGATAATGCACACAGTGATGTCAAAACACAGAGATAATGCACACAGTGATGTCACAGTACAGGGATAATGCACACAGTGATGTCACAGTACAGAGATAATGCACACGGTGATGTCACAGTACAGGGAAAATGCACACAGTGATGTCACAGTACAGGGATAATGCACACAGTGATGTCACAGTACAAGAATAATGCACACAGTGATGTCACAGTACAGGGGTAATGCACACATTGATGTCACAGTACAGGGATAACGCACACAGTGATGTCATAGTACAGGGGTAATACAAACACAGTGATGTCATAGTACAGGGATAATGCACACAGTGATGTCACTGTAGAGAGATAAAGCACACAGTGTTGTGTCAGTACAGGGATAATGTACACAGTGATGTTGCAGTACAGGAATAATGCACACAATGAAGTCACAGTATAGGGATAATGCACACAGTGATGTCACAGTACAGTGAAATGCGTACAGTGATGTCACATGACAGGGATAATGCACACAGTGATGTCACGGGATAGGGATAATGCACACAGTGATGTCACAGTACAGGGTTAATGCAGACGATGATGTCACAGTATAGGGTCAATGCACACAGTGATGTCACAGTACAGGGATAGTGCACACAGTGATGTCACATGACAGGGATAATGCACACAGTGATGTCACGGGATAGGGATAATGCACACAGTGATGTCACAGTACAGGGTTAATGCACACGATGATGTCACAGTATAGGGATAATGCACACAGTGATGTCACAGTACAGGGATAATGCACACAGTGATGTCACACTACAGGGTTAATGCACACGATGATGTCACTGTATAGGGATAATGCACACAGGGATGTCACAGTACAGGAATAATGCACACAGTGATGTCCCAGTACAGGGATAATGCACACAATGATGTCACAGTACAGGGATAATATACACAGTGATGTCACAGTACACGAATAATACACACAGTGATGTCACATTACAGGGATAATGGACACAGTGATGTCAGAATACAGGGATAATACACACAGTGATGTCACAGTACAGGGATAATACACACAGTGATGTCACAGTACAGGGATAATACACACAGTGATGTCACATTACAGGGATAATGGACACAGTGATGTCCGAATACAGGGATAATATACACAGTGATGTCACAGTACAGAGATACTGCACACAGTGATGTCACCGTACAGGAATAATGCACACAGTGATGTCACAGTACAGGGATAAGGCACACAGTGATGTCACAGTACAGGGATAATGACACAGCACAGGGATAATACACACAGTGATGTCACAGTACAGGGATAATGGACACAGTGATGTCAGAGTACTGGGATAATGCACACAGTGATGTCACAGTACAGGGATAATGCACACACAGTGATGTCACAGTACAGGGATAATACACACAGTGATGTCACAGTAAAGGGATAACATACACAGTGATGTCACAGTACAGAGATAATGCACACAGTGATGTCACAGTACAGGGATAACACACACACAGTGATGTCACAGTACAGGGATAATGCACACAGTGATATCACAGTACAGGGATAATGCACACAGTGATGTCACAGTACAGGGATAATATGCACAGTGATGTCACAGTACAGGAATAATGCACACAATAATGTCACAGTATAGGGATAATGGACACAGTGATGTCAGAGTACATGGATAATATACACAGTGATGTCACAGTACTGGAATAATGCACACAGTGATGTCAGAGTACATGGATAATATACACAGTGATGTCACAGTACAGGGTTAATGCACACAGTGATGTCACAGTACAGGGATAATGCACACAGTGATGTCCCAGTACAGGGATAATGCACACAGTGATTCTACAGTACAGATATAATGCACACAGTGATGTCACAGTACAGGGATAACGCATACAGAGATATCACAGTGCATGGATAATACACACACACACAGTGTTGTCTCAGTACAGGGATAATGCACACAGTGATGTCACTGTAGAGAGATAATGCACACAGTGATGTCACAGTACAGGGATAATGCACACAGTGATGTCACAGTACAGGGATAATGCACTCTGTGATGTCACAGTACAAGAATAATGCACACAGTGATGTCACAGTACAGGGATAACGCACAGAGTGATGTCATAGTACAGGGGTAATACAAACACAGTGATGTCACAGTACAGGGATAATGCACACAATAATATCACAGTATAGGGACTTCAATACAAACCAAGACCTGCGGTATAACTGTGCCTGCTCTGCTATTGGACCTCATTACAAACCTGTTCTGCTATAATGCTGAGGCAGGTCTGTCTTAGAACCTCTTGTGCAACTAAACCTTGATGCTTTGGGTCTTTCTTGTGATTGTCTCTTCAAAGATGATGATCGCGGGGTCAATTTTGCCATAGAATCTCCATTACTATACACAGCCTTGCTGCACCTGCTGCCACTGGGCTCTCACTTTTGTGATGTAATGCTTTCAGGCAATTTATTAAGAAAAGGAGAAACGTGGGAGCGTATGGATATTTAAATAGTACAAAACTGCTTTATTAAGTAACACACAGGTAACAAACTTAATGGCAAAAATACAAAAAGCACAAAACATACAAAAATGTACACTATATAAGGATGGTTTTAAAAGAAGAGTGGGTAGCCCCCGGTGTGCGCTTGCAAAGAAACCGCCATGCGTAGCTCTATATTGTAAGACCAGCTGCTGCACATACCTATATCACTATAGTAGCCATGAACAGGTCATATGGTATATCATAGAAAATTAAAGGAACAGCGCTTACCCGCAGGAGGCACCAAGCAGAGCACACCGGTTGGGATCCACAGAACGCGACCCCCGACGCGCGTTTCGCCCACAAAGAGACAGCTTTTTCAAGGGAAGGTACTAGTAAGTATATCTGACGTCACATCATGGTATCTGAAGTACTGATGTCCTTCTTTGGCACAATATTATCCTGCCCGAGTTGAATCTGCCGCTGATAATGACTACACGTCTGCTACAACCAACCCTTAATGGATCAGTTGACTCTCTTTAATTTATGCCTTGTACAGATTTGTTACCTTGTTCATGAGGCTCATTTCAGTTATATATGTCAATTGCTCTTTGTATGTATTAAGGTACTCTGTATATACTATGGTAGATCCCAGTGGTAGGTATGTGCAGCAGCTGGTCTTACAATATAGAGCTACGCATGGCGGTTTCTTTGCAAGCGCACACCGGGGGCTACCCACTCTTCTTTTAAAACCATCCTTATATAGTGTACATTTTTGTATGTTTTGTGCTTTTTGTATTTTTGCTATTAAGCTTGTTAGCTGTGTGTTACTTAATAAAGCAGTTTTGTACTATTTAAATATCCATACGCTCCCACGTTTCTCCTTTTCTTAATGATTTCTATGGAGTTGGTTTTTCTTTCTGGTGGGGGGTTATTGTGCACTATTTAGTGCATGTCGCCTTTTTCCCCTCCCCCTGTTGCCATATAATATGTTGCCTGATTTTGCTATCATTTCAGGCAATTTAGTTGGGTTCAGGTGCTAGGATGCTGCCAGAGTTTTCAGGTGGTTGTCACACTAATGACTTCCTTACACTTGTGTTGGACTTCATTACAAACACAGCTTTGCAGCGTAGCTGTGCCAGCTATAAGATTAAGATAAAGCTTGGTTCTAATTCTTGTCAAATATACTTTGTTAACTTTCCAATCCCTTCTAATTTTTAGAAATTGGAGTTCTTTTTTTATGTTGAGTGTTGTACTTGGGGAAAAAAATGTACTCTTGACTTCCCTAGAAGTGTAAATCTGGATTGAAATAAACATTTCACATATTTTCTTCCTGTCCGACCAGTATTTGTTTCTTTTTTTAATCTGGGAATTTCTAATTATATTTCGGGTTGTTTACTTCCTAGAACTCATCCAGATTGGCCGCTTCCCATCAATTCTAACACAATCTACAACCCTGCGCTATTCCAAGGTTATTACTGGAATGTCGGCTTCATAATATTCCACCGCAACTAAAAAGACATAAAACATGGAGAAGAGGAATTGAAAAGACAGATGTTGAAAGAAAAGGCAGTTCTTGGTGTCCACCACACAGGAGTAACATAAAGGTGCCGGGCCCCATGCAAAATCAGTAATAGGTACCCTAACCAAGAATGTGGCATTTTGTTTCTTCTAATGAAGCAGAGAAGTTTTGGCCTCTCGAAGGGGTTGTCTGGTCCAAATCGATAAGTCTGCAGTCACTATGTGTCTGCAATAAGCATCTTCTGTCACAGGCAAAATTATTGGATTGCAAAGGGCCCAAATATTGTTCTGGCACAGGAGCCTTTTTCTGTCTGTGTCCGTCTGTTGTAGGTCCAATGCCAAGGAAATATGCCACGACACCCATGGAAGTTTAAAGTAGGAATAAGTAAGTGCACAATTTTTTTTTCTCTTCCTTTTTTATCCCTTTAAAGAAAAAGCAACTAGAGATTTTTTTAAGCCTTAGATGCAACTACATGTACCTCCCAGGGCTCAGATGTCTTGATAGTGTTTGCCACCGTGCAGAATATTTTACCTTGAACTCAAAGTCTGACACAGGTGTCCTTCAGAATATCTGTCTTGGGTGTCCCTCGAAAGCTGGTCACTTGTGCCCTAAAACATTTCTTTTGGAATAATAGGGATGTTTGAGTCCAGGGCCGGACTGGCAAATGCCAGAAGGGCCTGTCTGGTCTGCTACGTTGTTAACAGAATTGGTGTTCTCAAGATACCCATACTGTTAAGAGTTGTGATGGAGCACAAAGTTGCTGACTCCATGACTTACCCCAACAGGCCACGGGTATCATTAGAAATATTGGTCTTGTAGAAAATCTTCCTTTCCTCCATCCAGGGTAATATTAGTAATATATCCCATCTAGTTCATGGGGACGGGGACAACATGGGCCTGTGTGATTTGAAATGCCAGGGCAGAATTTCAGCCCCAGTCCGTACCTGTTTGAGTCTTACCCTTCAAGCCCAACCAGAAATGACACCAAATTTCCTGGTAAATCTAAGCCCACCCCAGAACGGCCCAAATTTGTATCTGAAAATTCGACCAATCTGGGCAAATTTGGTTGGTGGTTATACCTTTGGCCATCCCATTTACCCCCAGAATACTGGCCATACTTAGTGTAAAATGTTTTGAGATTGCCCCATAGAAAACTAGAGGAACTATACTCAGTGCAGTGCGCTCAGCACAAGTCACTGAGGAAGTGGTCCCATCTTTACCCCTTGTAGTGCTCATTCTAGTAGGTCCAAAGTAAAGAGCAGGTCAAAGTAGGTCTACAGGGTAGTTGGTAGACCAGAACCACCCAGATGGGTCTTAAGGTGATTTCCTCCCCCACCATGCCCAAATCCAATCACAAACCACTTTGCCCAATACACACTCTCTACCTATCTTGAACAGACTAAACAATATGGTGCCCACATCTCCTTTTCTTATCTGTCCCACACTAGAATGGAGCTGTGGTCACCTTGAGAAGAGGAGGAGGACTAACTGCACTCTTGGGAACCTGACTGTCCATGTATTACATGAATAGCCTTTCATGTAAAGGACTATATGTTATATTATATTTCTCTTGCTATTGCAATTTTTTTCTGGCAACTAAATTGGATCACTAGAGAGTGTAAAAAAAAAAAAAAAAAAAAATGTTGGCGTTCCCGAGCAGGTGTAAGGCGGTGGCAGGTCCTTTCAGTTGCACCCTCTCCTTCTCAGCGTGGCCCCCGTGCGTCCTATATAAATATGTTGCATGCCTTATTGTAAAATGTCTGTGTATTGTCATTTTGTAATGCTATTATATTTAGTCTAATTGAGGATTCACAAGTTCCCATACAGATGAAGACTTTATTCTAAGAGAAGATTGGCAGTGATAGGACCTGGAAAAGAGAAACGCCTTAACGTGGCTTCCAGGTACACATGAATTGGCCAATTTATGAGCTAAGCTTTCTCAATTTTTCATATTTCTAGTGCGGTAATGCAATTCAATTTTCATATTTCATGTTTGCAAGTTATGGCGCTACAGAGTGCTGCCTTATTTATTTGATTGGATATGAGTTGGTGACTCTAGGTAAGCACCTGTTCACACCTAGTCTATGTTTGGATGTGACGGTCAGTTTTTTAAAATTTGTATTCATTAGGTTTCTGACTGTACACTCTGCCTTTTAGCCTCAGGCATTTTTAATTACACCAGGACCCTACCCCTCCACAGAGATATAGATTTAGTCTAAGAGAGGATTCACAAGTTCCCACACAGATGAAGACTTTATTCTAAGAGAGGATTGGCAGTGATAGGACCTGGAATAGAGAAACACCTTAACATGGCTTCCAGGTACACATAAATTGGCCAATTTATGCTCTAAGCTTTCTCAATTTTTCATATTTCTAGTGCGGTAATGCAATTCAATTTTCATATTTCATGTTTGCAAGCTATGGCTGTCATGGTTCCCAATGGCAAGGGAACGTAAGAAACATATAAGTAACGAACGAGCTCTCGGGTGATGGAAACTCGAGTTGACCGTGAGCTAAATCTACCACACAACTAACAGTAGCCAGGGAGCATACCTACGGCTTCCCATATGCCACGCGCCAGCCGGAGGACTAACTACGCCTGGTAGAGGAAGAAACAGACCTGGCTTACCTCTAGGGAAATACCCCAAAAAGATGATAGCAGCCCCCCACATGTAATAACGGTGAATTAAGAGGAAAAGACATACACAGTATGAAAGTAGATTTAGCAAAGAGAGATCCACTTACTAGATAGCAGAAGGATACAAAAGAGGACTTCACGGTCAACTGAAAACCCTTTCAAAAACCATCCTGAAATTACTTTAAGACTCCCGTGTCAACTCATGACACAGGAGTGGCAATTTCAGCCCGCAAGAGCTTCCAGCTACAGAGAATTACAAAAACTGCAAACTGGACAAAAGGTACAAAACAAAAGGACAAAGTCCACTTAGCTGATCAGCAGACTAGTAGCAGGAACATGCAACCGAAGGCTCTGGTTACAATGATGACCGGCAAGGAAATGACTGGAGAGCAAGGCTAAATAGGAAACTCCCAAACACTGATGGAAGCAGGTGAACAGAAGAAGCAAAGTGCAAACAAGTCACCATTACCACCAGCAACCACCAGGGGAGCCCAAAAAGCGGATACACAACAGTACCCTCCCCTTAAGGAGGGGGCACCGAACCCTCACAAGAACCGCCAGGGCGATCTGGATGAGCCCTATGAAAGGCACGAACCAAATCCGAGGCATGAACATCAGAGGCAGTTACCCAAGAATTATCTTCCTGACCATAGCCTTTCCATTTAACCAGATATTGAAGTCTCCGTCTGGAAATACGGGAGTCCAAGATCTTCTCTACGACGTACTCCAATTCACCCTCCACCAGCAACCACCAGGGGAGCCCAAAAAGCGGATACACAACAGTTCCAACTATGGAGCAAGCATAGAGGAAAAAGGGAAAAAAAAAAAAAAAAAAAAAAAAAATTTACAGACTTCTCCTCATATCTCCGCAACAACGACCGATGGAACACATTATGGATAGCGAAAGATGCCGGGAGGTCCAAACGAAAGGAAACAGGGTTAAGAATCTCCAAAATCCTATAAGGACCGATGAATATTGGGCATTTTCATTGGCACCAGGGGATCCTGCGTTGCTCAATGTGGATTGAGACCTTGTGCGTTCTTTTCGCGAAAATTTTCGGCCGGTCATACTGTCATGGTTCCCAATGGCAAGGGAACGTAAGAAACACATAAGTAACGAACGAGCTCTCGGGTGATGGAAACTCGAGTTGACCGTGAGCTAAATCTACCACACAACTAACAGTAGCCAGGGAGCATACCTACGGCTTCCCATATGCCACGCGCCAGCCGGAGGACTAACTACGCCTGGTAGAGGAAGAAACAGACCTGGCTTACCTCTAGGGAAATACCCCAAAAAGATGATAGCAGCCCCCCACATGTAATAACGGTGAATTAAGAGGAAAAGACATACACAGTATGAAAGTAGATTTAGCAAAGAGAGGTCCACTTACTAGATAGCAGAAGGATACAAAAGAGGACTTCACGGTCAACTGAAAACCCTTTCAAAAACCATCCTGAAATTACTTTAAGACTCCTGTGTCAACTCATGACACAGGAGTGGCAATTTCAGCCCGCAAGAGCTTCCAGCTACAGAGAATTACAAAAACTGCAAACTGGACAAAAGGTACAAAACAAAAGGACAAAGTCCACTTAGCTGATCAGCAGACTAGTAGCAGGAACATGCAACCGAAGGCTCTGGTTACAATGATGACCGGCAAGGAAATGACTGGAGAGCAAGGCTAAATAGGAAACTCCCAAACACTGATGGAAGCAGGTGAACAGAAGAAGCAAAGTGCAAACAAGTCACCAGTACCACCAGCAACCACCAGGGGAGCCCAAAAAGCGGATACACAACATATGGCGCTACAGAGTGCTGCCTTATTTATTTGATTCAAGGGACTCAGAGGAGCTTGAAAGGATATGAGAGGACTTAAGAGGGGTCCCAAACACTAAAAATTACTAAACACCGCAACAAGGGCCCCAGGACTCTGGAAGGGCCCCCGATGAAGGGGTTTTAAGCGCCCAGATCCCAGCAAGTGAACTACTGTGAATCTTCGGCTGCTGCAATTGCTGTGGGTGCGGCTGTGGATAGCGTCAGAGAGAGAACAGGAATCCATTGTTGTACTCTTCTCCTTATATTCCATCCCTGTTCATTAAAAATTATTCCCTGTTGGACAACAGTTGCGTTCTAGGACTCTAATTTGCCTGGAATACCGTGGCCAGAAAGAGGACAAGGTAAACTGCGAGAAAAGCTGTGTCTCGTCTAATTTTGTACAAGGGGCCTGGGGTCCTCGTTGACCGTATGCTCAGTGTACTCTGTCTGTGAACTGTGCCTTTAAATAACTCAGCCATAACTACCTCCCCGTGCCACCTTGTTACACTTGGCATAGTGCGGCAGCATGGACCTGAACAGCCTTACATCCCAGGGGACTAATAGATGGAGTATTGAAGACTTGTGATTTTGGAATGCTGTCTGCTGTGAGAGAATTAAAGATGGTGGCCGACCGTGATTTTGAAGTGTCCGCCATAGAAGAAATAGAGATGGAGGTTGACCGTGACTGTGAACCTGAAGTTTGTGATGTGCTGCCCGAACGGGAAGAAATGGAGCTGTCGGCTGATAGCGATCCTGATATTTGTGACTATGAATTTGTGACTTGTGTTTTTTTTGCCCGCTGTAAAAGAAGTGAAGATGGCGGATGTTGTTGATTTACAAATGGCACCGATCGCTGCTGAAATGATGGCGGCCGTAGGCACGAAAAGGGAGGATGAAGCTGTTTGTCGTGGCCATCAATGAAGCAGTTTGGCGCCAAAAAGAAGAAAACCACGTCCCTTGGTGAAGTGTGCCCTCCCTAAGTGGGTGTGGGTGAAGAAGGAGCTGCCACCCTTGCAGCCTGACCAGGAGAAACAGGTGGAGCAGCAGGGAGTGACTCCAACCACAAATGGGTGGAACCCAGCAAATATGGACTGTCTGATAATAAATAAGGTGCCATTGCCTGCAGACATGGAGAGATACAGCATGTCGTTCCACGGCGGCATCGCTCGCCTGGATTGGAGACCGGCGGAGATGGGCCTGCGCTTCGAACTTGAGTGGTCTGCGGAACTGCAGTAGTGGCCCTTGTTCCGGCAACCGCATCAGCCACCTGTGGAGGTCGAGGACTACGAAGTGTTATGAAGGACTGGCGATGTCCCGACAGGAGCCCATAGGCATGCAGAAGACTCTGGAGGTGGTCCTGCGAGGCATCATGGCGGTCGCGATTGCTGACCCTGGCGGCCGCATTAAAGGACTGTCACCGGGCACAGCAGATAGCTCCTCACCTGGCCGTCCTGTGATCTCGGCCCCCGCTCACCTGCTTCCTGCGGCCCCCGCTGTCCTCGTCGGAGTTGTCCCGTCGTCCACCTCCACTGTCGTCCTCAGCAGCGATGGCCCGTGCACTTCCCCAGGTCGTCCCCGTTCTGGCTGACACTCGTGACAGGGGTGCGGAGGAACCCCGTGTACCTACGACCACGAAGGATCAGTGGATTCATGAGGTTATCTGGGAAAAGAGGCGGTGGGAGCGTCGCTTCCTCGAGGAGCTACAGCACCCAGGAGGAGGGACCGCAGCAGACCGGATGACCTGCGGCCTCGTTAGGTATTTAAACTGATGCAAGGGCTATGGTTTCTTGCAGGAGCTAGAGACCGGGGCCAAAGTTTATATTAATGCTAGGTCCCTCATGTGTCATGGTTCTCTCTGATAGGAGGACTACGTGGATTTCAACAAAGAGCAAGGACCCCGGGGCCCTACGCAGTGGCCATAAAAATGGCCTCCAACTGGGAGACCAGCCCACCAAAGAAGACCCCATATGTGGAATGGCCAGCTGCTATGGCCACAGCTGCCCCGGCTGCACAGGAGAAAGCGGTGCCTCAGAGCAGTGAGGCGGCCACCAGTGTGTCTATGGAGCCGGACCACCACTGGAGGCAGTGTAGAGCCGGAGGAACAGCGGAGACTCCTCCTCCTCCTCCAATGGGTCCTCACCACAGGTGTATGTTGTGGTACAGGGGCCAAATGTGGCCCACTATGCAACTCAGCAGCCGTGTACAGGCTGAGCGGTACCTTTAAGATGGGATATCGGTGCCGGTTGCACCCAGAACAAGGGACTGTTCCGCATCCCTAAGAGGGCAGGAAGGCCTAGATGGCGCTTGAGGACAATGGCGTCTGATGTGGCCACCAGTTGACCGCCACGTTTAATGGTTTTCCCCTCCTCCAAGTTTGTTTTGCACCCGTTGGTACCTCCATTACTGGATCACGGGACCAGAACCCCATGGGGATTGATGACAGTGGACTCTGGATGTGGCTGCTGGACTGTGTTACCCTGAACTGTGTTCCCACCTTGGCCCTTGGACTAGCCCCACCTTAAAAAAATGCAGCTCACCACTGTTAAGGAGCTCGTGGTCTGCTGAAGGGAGGAAGGGGGAAACTGCAGTGTTAAAGGGCCAATTGGCTCTTGTGGACGATGTTTTGTTTACATATGAACTCATATACAGAGAGACTGAGACTCTGGAGTTATGTGTACGTGATACAAAGGTTGCCATGGCCGGTGATGGCCATGTTTAAGGAGGGAGGGAGTGTAAGGACGTGGCAGGTCCCTTCAGTTGCGCCCACTCCTTAGTGTGGCCCCCATGCGTCCTACATAAATATGCTGCATACCTTATTGTAAAATGTCTGTGTATTGTCATGTGTAAAGCTATGTACCATTTAATGTTATTCCCGTGTGTGTTACACTGCACTATGTTCATATTGTGTAGTGTGGAGAGTTCCACTTTAAGCATCTATGTGTTGCACTAAGTTAGGGACAGTTGATAGTTAAATTGTGGGCTGGGCCAGCAGCAGGAAAGGGGACAGGAAGCTGCTGTCCCCAGTCAGAAGCTCAGGTACGTTGGCCCTGAGCAGATGTATAGTAACAGCCGGGGCATTGCCAGACTCCCAGATAGGGAGAGATCTGCTGTGCCAGGCTCAAGGGACTCAGCGGAGCTTAAAAGGATACGAGATGACTCAAGAGGGGTCCCAAAGACTAAAAAGGACTGATGACCGAAACACGGGCCCCAGGACTCAGGAAGGGCCCCCGCTGAAGGGGTTTTAAGCCCAGATCCCAGCGAGTGGACTACTGTGAATCTTCGGCTGCTGCAGTTGCTGTGGGTGCGGCTGTGGATAGCGTCAGAGAGAGAACAGGAATCCAGTGTTGTACTCTTCTCCTTATATTCCATCCCTGTTTATTAAAAGTTATTCCCTGTTGGACAACAGTTACCTTCTAGGACTCTAATTTGCCTGGACTACCGTGGCCGGAGAAAGAACAAGGTAAACTGCGGGAAAAGCTGTGTCGGTCCCGTCTATTTATGTACAAGGGGCTGGGGGTGCTCGCTGACCACATGCTCAGTGGACTCTGTCTGTGAACTGTGCCTTTAAATAACTCGGCCATAACTACCTCCCCGTGCCACATTGTTACACAGGAAAAGAATCAGGTGGAGAAATAGTGTCTGTTTTGGTGCTAGAAGTAGTAGTAGTCGACCACATGTAAGGAAGTAAGGGCTCGCTCACACTAGTGTATTCATTGGATGAGTGCTATCTGATGTTTTATCGGATAGAACGTAGGCAAGAGAAAAACAATTGTAGCACACTGCTACAATTGGCTCCACAAATCGGATCACGAGCACCAATTCAAGTCTACGGATGCGTGTGAAACATCGAACTGCACTCAGATGTCATCCAAGTGCTGTTCGATTTACATGGACGCAGACAATGAAGAAGATGGAGAAATTAAGTTCTCTTGCACTCTACAGACAACACATGTTCCCGTCCCGGTGTGCTGCTGTGCGTGGGATGCATCCCATTTACTTCTGGTCTGCAGGCCTCCATTGGCTCTGGGTTTTCCTCTTCTGGAACCTTGGCAGCAATCAATGTAGCGGACACAGGTTTTATAAAAACAATCAAACTTTTACTGGACAGTTGGCAGTCTTTACAAGTAGGCATATAGGTTAAGGCCCAATAGGTTGTCATCTTTCCCACAGGTACCGGACACAACTTCAGCCCTGGTTCTCGTTATAGGTAGAGTGTTCCTCTTGCTATCTTCTCTTGCACTAGGATGTCTTCTCCACCACTAGCAGTGCACCCAGATTGCATCAGCTTCACAGGCTGAGTCCTCCAAGGGCCCGAAGTCCATCTCGAGGTTCCCCAGGCTGTCAGACAGAATCGCACGGAAGGGTATTTTTGGCAATCCACTGCCCCGAATATTAGGCCCACGTTGTCCTAGTAGTACAATGTGTGAGACTGCTGCTGTCACTTCACACTACTGTCCTGCACTGATCTGTCACTTCCTGAACTTGACACTAACTCTCAGTTCCCCCTCCCCAAACTGGAACAGCCATTACAGTTAACCCTTCCTAGGCTAAACTGCAGCCCCAGTGGGTGTTGCCCCTGACAACATGCATGAATATAAAATAAATGTATCTGGTTAGAGTTTCAGTGAGAAGATCATCAATTCCACCACTCCTACACTGCCACACCAATGTAACAGGGATAGTAGTTTCCCATTCTGTTGATGGGTTTGTGTCGCAGCAATCGGATCTCCACAAGTTATCATCTATCCTGTAGATAGCTAATTACTTGTTTTCTCTGGATAACCCCTTTAATTTGTTATATTGCAACTGTCAAGAGTTTGTTCCTCCAAGTAAAGCATTGTAACCACCAAGACGTGTGCCTCAAAATAGTAAGGAAGAATATTCACTAGGAGAGTCTGCAAGGACAGGAGAGAACATAAGGTCGGTGGTCCCTGAACAGATGCCCTTTTTATCCTCCTTATAATTTGACCCAAGAACTGTTGCAACAAAATCTCCCATTACAGTAGGCACCTGAACATAAATAAGCCAAGCAAAAAAACAAACTATTGACTTCCATAGCAGCATGTAGTGAGCATGCGCTGTCCAATACAGAGGTCCCTGTGCAGAGAGAGGGAGGAGGAGTTAAGCTTTCTCCATCACCTGTTAGCAATAGTGCTGTCCTGTGTTGTCTGCCTCCAGCTTTATCATTACAGGCTGAAAGGTGAGACCTCTATTATAATGTGATGGATGGCACTGCCTCAGGCATACACAGTACAAGCTGAAAAGTAACATTATTGTAAGGTGTGGAGACACGGTGGGCCAGTAGGTGTTTTTGTCTGCTGGCCCGAGACCGAATGGACCAGGGCTTACACTACTGAACGCCCGCTGTCCAGGGTCAACTACACTAGTGGCACCACACTTTTGTCAAGCATCCACAGATAGGAGGTAATGACAAGCTTAGGAAGCTGACAGTCCACTGGGGCACATTGTCAGGTGACCCAAAGGTCACAACCTGGCTTCTCTGAATGTCTCCATGGGGCCAGGTGACTGGTGAGTCCAAATCCTGGCTTCCCCAAATGTATCCATGGGTTCAGTGATGGAGTTAACGGAGCAGATCTTCCAGCTAGGGCCATGGCCTTTAATCTGGCATTTTGTAAAATGTAAAATCTGTGTCCCTCTTGATGGAGCTTTGGTGTCCTGGCAACTATCCTGTACCTTTTTCCTAGCTGTGAATTTGTAAAGAGTATCTTTTTTTCTTTGCAGAAGACTAGAAATCCCTTTTTAGGGTACGTTCACACAGGACTTTTTTGCTGCTTTTTTTTGCTGCTTTTTTTTATGCTAATTTAGGTGCGTTTTTTTGGTGCGTTTTTGGTGCGTTTTTTGGGTACGTTCACACAGGACTTTTTTGCTGCAGATTTTTGCTGCTTTTTTTATGCCAATTTTCAGCTGCTAGGACACCTCACAATGGCTCTTCACACCTTACTATCAGGAACTCCCTCACAATAGATCACAATCAGGACACCTCACAATGGCTCTTCACACCTCACTAACCACACCCCTAAGCTCTTGGCTGTGAGATCCCTTCCTGCTGGCCATGATTTTCTGCACAAAAAACGCAGCAAATAATGCTACATGCGTTTTTTCAGCGTTTTTGCAGCGTTTTTTTCATCACCCATTCAAGTCAATGGGTGAAAAAACGCTGCAAAAACGCAGCAAAAACGCTGAAAGAAGTGACATGCCCTATGTCCAAAAAAAGCAGCAAAGCAGAAAAAACTGATCAAACAAAAAACCAACGTGTGTGCATGAGATTTCTGAAATCTCATAGGCTTTACTGGTACTGTAAAAAGCAGCTGAAAATTAGCATAAAAAAAAGCAGCAAAAAAAAGCAGCAAAAAAGTCCTGTGTGAACGTACATACCTACATATGTGTTTCATGTCATCTTCAACAGGTCAGGGGGGATGTGGGATGTGATTAAAGGCCCCGTCACACACAGCGACGCTGCAGCGATACAGACAACGATGCTGATCGCTGCAGCGTCGCTGTGTGGTCGCTGTGTGGTCGCTGGGGAGCTGTCACACAGACCGCTCTCTCCAGCGACCAACGATCAGGGGAACGACTTCGGCATCGTTGAAACTGTCTTCAATGATGCCGAAGTCCCCCTGCAGCACCCGGGTAACCAGGGTAAACATCGGGTTACTAAGCGCAGGGCCGCGCTTAGTAACCCGATGTTTACCCTGGTTACCAAAAAAAACAAACACTACATACTCACCATCTGTTGCCCGTCAGGTCCCTTGCCGTCTGCTTCCTGCTCTGAGTGCCGTACAGTGAGAGCAGAGCGCAGCGGTGACGTCACTGCTGTGCTGTGCTCTCACTTTGCGGCGCTCAGTCAGAGCAGGAAGCAGACGCCAAGGGACCTGACGGGCAACAGATGGTGAGTATGTAGTGTTTGTTTTTTTTTACATTTACGCTGGTAACCAGGGTAAACATCGGGTTACTAAGCGCGGCCCTGCGCTTAGTAACCCGATGTTTACCCTGGTTACCAGTGAAGACATCGCTGGATCGGTGTCACACACACCGATTCAGCGATGTCAGCGGGGCCTCAACGACCAAAAAAAGGTCCAGGCCATTCCGACACGACCAGCGATCTCACAGCAGGGGCCTGATCGCTGGTACGTGTCACACATAGCGAGATCGCTACTGAGGTCGCTGTTGCGTCACAAAACTAGTGACTCAGCAGCGATCTCGCTATGTGAGACGGGGCCTTAACTCTCTTTGTTTGAATATTTAATCAATCTGCATAGTTCTTCCGTCTCTGTTTTGCAGGTCAACAAGCTAACTGGACTTATGCAATGGGTTATCAACATATTAGCATACATCTATTGTTCAATTGCCCTATACCCCAGTCCCCCAAAGATAGCAGACAATAAGCTGCAGCAAACAACAACTCAAGAGTTAACATTCAAAGAATAGTTTATGATTCACAAGACAACAGTCTATGTTTCTTGACCAACCGAAGAAAAACACATAAATTCAATAGTCATCATTCGGACAATAGCCTATTTCTCCTGGCCTACTGAAAATTGAGGTCTGGATAATTAATATTAAATGCTGTGTCGTCACATAAGGGATCACTGGTCAGCAGGATTTTCTGATGACAGCTTCTCAATTATGCAGTTTCTGCATGTTTCCCCACAACTTTGGTACAGTGTGTGCAAACCAGAACTTATGATGCATTGCATTAAGGGAGACATTTAAAAAAATGCTCCAGGCTGCGGCTTAGTGCTTGGCGGCTGAGAGGTCAGATACATGACATCATATCTGTGTTAGCGGCTGTTAATAGCTGCCGTGGTTTACAGTCGCACAGGTGCAGGATATAACCACGCGACTCAGCAGCTGACAGAATAAAGGCATCTCTTGCTATCTGCACTTGCTCAAGTGAGCTCTCATACTTCTTCCTTCCTGAGTGCGGAGAGAGCGACGGCGTCCATCTGTCCAGCCAGCCTACGCCATTGTGCACATTATCCAGTGTTACATAAATGAGCAAAGTTGCTGACAGCAAATCTCACCTAGTGTTATTTAGTGCGCAGAGAATTCGGAATAAAGAAAAAGATCAAAAAATGTCTGGACAGTTTTTAAAATTCGTCACCATTTTCAACATCTACTGTATGTTTGCTGTAAGTGAATGGGAAGACTTTGGTGTAAATCTAGAAACTGAAAACCTCTAAAAAACCTAATAATTCCCACAGCAAAGACTTGGTTACAATTCTACCGTCACTTTTAGATCCAATATTTTGTGCTGATTAACTTCTTTAATGTACCTGTGCATAGATTTTTGCAAAGAATTGAGTTTAAAAAGTTTGTCTGTCTTCATCCACCACTGAAGGTGGTCCATTTTAGGCTTCAGATACAATGGATCTGTCATCAGATTTCAAAATACAACTTTGTACTTACTTTGAAAATCCATGTCAAAATAGCTGTGTATTTCTTTTTGTTTACAGACAATTTCTTCATACTTACCCTGATTGACAGCTACTCAGCGTTCATTCTCCCTTCTGTTGCTGAATTTCTGAACACCTGGCCTGATGAACACCTTCAACTGTTTCCCTTCTTTCTGCTGCTGAATCTCCACCCACCTTACCTGACTGACAGCTCCTCAGTCTATCCTCACTGCTGTGAATCTCCACCCACCTTACCTAACTGACAGCTCCTCAATCTATCCTCACTGCTGTGAATCACCATCCACCTTACCTGACTGACAGCTCCTCAGTGTTTATCCTCCCTGCTGTGAAATCTCCACCCACCTTAGCTAACTGACAGCTCCTCAGTCTATCCTCACTGCTGTGAATCACCATCCACCTTACCTGACTGACAGCTCCTCAGTGTTTATCCTCCCTGCTGCAGAATCTCCACCCACCTTACCTGACTGACAGCTCCTCAGTGTCTATCCTCCCTGCTGTGAATCTCCACTCCACCCACTTTACCTGACTGACAGCTCCTCAGTGTTTATCCTCCCTGCTGCTGAATCTCCACCCACCTTACCTGACTGACAGCTTCTCAGTGTTTATCCTCCCTGCTGTGAATCTCCACCTACCTTACCTGACTGACAGCTCCTCAGTGTTTATCCTCCCTGCTACTGAATCTCCACCCACCTTACCTGACTGACAGCTCCTCAGTCTATCCTCCCTGCTGTGAATCTCTACCCATCTTACCTGACTGACAGCTCCTCAGTCTATTCTCCCTGCTGTGAATCTCTACCCACCTTACCTGACTGACAGCTCTCAGAGTCTATCCTCCCTGCTGTGAAATCTCCACCCACCTTAGCTAACTGACAGCTCCTCAGTCTATCCTCACTGCTGTGAATCTCCACCCACCTTAGCTAACTGACAGCTCCTCAGTCTATCCTCACTGCTGTGAATCTCCACCCACCTTACCTAACTGACAGCTCCTCAGTCTATCCTCACTGCTGTGAATCACCATCCACCTTACCTGACTGACAGCTCCTCAGTGTTTATCCTCCCTGCTGCAGAATCTCCACCCACCTTACCTGACTGACAGCTCCTCAGTGTCTATCCTCCCTGCTGTGAATCTCCACTCCACCCACTTTACCTGACTGACAACTCCTCAGTGTTTATCCTCCCTGCTGCTGAATCTCCACCCACCTTACCTGACTGACAGCTCCTCATTGTCCACCCTCCCTGCTGTGAAATCTTCACACACCTTGCATGATTGACAGCTCCTCAGAGTCTATCCACCCTGCTGCAGAATCTCCACCCACCTTACCTTACTGACAGCTCCTCAGTCTATTCTCCCTGCTGTGAATCTCTACCCACCTTACCTGACTGACAGCTCCTCAGTGTCTATCCTCCCTGCTGTGAAATCTCCACCCACCTTACCTGATTGACAGATCCTCAGTATCTATCCTCCCTGCTGGGAAATCTCTACCCACCTTACCTGACTGAAAGCTCCTCAGTGTCTATCCTCCCTGCTGTTAAATCTCCACCAACCTTACATGACTGACAGCGCCTCATTGTCCTTTCTCCCTGCTGTCAAATCTACACCCATCTAACTTGATTGACAGCTCCTCAGTGTTCTTCTTCCATTAGCTGCTAAGATCTCACACAGCTCAATTTTATCTATTTAGTAACAAATTCGGTTATATTGGGAAATTTATCCCCCCAAATTTATTTTAAACAGTCTGTACAGTGATATAGAGGACTTATACTTAATAATAACTTTTAATTCGTATGCAGATGAGGTGGCTTCAGTGCACCTTGATGTTGTCAAGAGCTCGGTGCACCATTATGCTCAATCATTTTGCATATTGGGGGAATCCCTTGCTTCTAATCGACAGTGCTCACTTTCCAGAGCAAGTGCTGCCTAAAGTAAGCCAGAGTGTGTGTAAGTGCGCACTGACACTGTCTGCGATCAACTAAGCACAAACAGTGTTAGTGCCAGTATGCATACAGTATGGGTGGGCACTGATGCACTGCAGAGTTGACTGTCAGTCAATGTCCCGCGGGACATGCTTACACCTGGAGCTCAATGTGTATTGTGCAGTGACTGAAGACACTCTCATATGCCTCCATGACTGAAAGCCAGAGGCTGCTGGGAAGAATAAAGTTAATTTCCTACCATTAGCTGCACTTTCAGTGTGGTGGCCAGGTAGCTTTGAAGTGCTATTAACCTTCAGATTAAGTCTACATCAGCAGAATAATTGCATTTGGGGACATGACAGTTTCCAGTTAAGATAGAAATGTTGTTGCAGTTATAGCTAATAACGGCGGACAGTGTGGCAGTTATGAACTATACCCACCACTGTCCTCCCTTATTAGCTAAAAAAGCAGGCATTGTGGAGACAATATTTTACAGGAGAGGACGGTGTGCAAGCCATGTACCATAAGAAGGACAGCATGGATGTCATAGTTTGTGCAAGGAGCACAGTGAAAGGCAATTATTCAGGGGCACTGCATAGGGCAGATATTTTTATTCAGGAGCATTATAATGAAACTGTTATTTTTAAGGGGCACCCTGTTGGGATGTGGTGCAAAAGACTGGGGAAGATGGAAATCTGCAGATGGAAAAGAAAGGGATGAGAATGACTCCATAAATAGAAAATATCACGTCTAAGGTATTTGGATGTAAATTTTTACTTAATATCTGACTACGCCTCATCAGTACTGTGGTAACTGTATGGTCCGCTGCCTGATGATGGATGTTAACAATAACTTCCAGTATCTTCTTACCATTGTTAAGGACATAGTGGGAGTGGTAGATTCATGCAATATAATTGACTTGACATTACAATTGATTGCTGTACTAAGCTTGACAATCTATTCATGTACTGATGGTGGTTCTTGTAATGTATTCCTGTACAAATGGTGTTCTGGTGATGTATTCATGTACTGATCATGGTTTTGGTGTTGTATTCCTGTACTGATGATGGTTCTGGTGATGTATTCATTTACTGATGATGGTTCTGGTGATGTATTCATTTAATAATGTTAGTTCTGGTGATATATTTCTGCACTGATGATGGTTGTGATACTGTATTTCTCTACTATTTGTGGTTCTGGTGATATATTCATATTCTGATGGGGATACTGTTGATGTATTCCTATACTGAAGGTAATTCTGGTGATGTATTCCAGTACTGATGATGGTTCTGTTGATCTTTTCCTGTGCTATTATTGGTTCTGATACTGTGCACACATAGCAATCAATAATCAGATAACGTGATTTATGCGTATGTTAATAAATTATTGCGTCTTTTGACAAGTTAAGGATTACTACACCTGTAGCATCCAAGATCCTAAGAGCGTGTAATATACTCACTGTAAAGATTTGGCTCTGCTTGCTGGTTCCAGCATTCATCACATGACCATTGATAAATGATTTTCAAACTTATAGTCACAAGCTGACTAGCTTTTCTTCCTGCTTCTTTCATTGAAGCAGAAGCTGTAGTTTTGCACTGAACATTGAGAGAATTAGTAATAGAAGCTAGTTGGCACATATGACAACTGCTGAAACAGCTTAACCTGTGGACAGGAGAGGCGCCAATTTGTATTTTTGCCCCTGGGGCAGGAAATCCTAGATTCACTTCTGGTAATAGATAGACTGTCCATTTCCTCTACTAGAGCATATAGACTATATAGGTTGTGGGGTTCTCATGGTCAGGGCAACATTAGTTATTCATTTTTTTGCAATTCTACAGTATTTTATCCCTCCATCTGATCATGCACATGATCTCCTCCAACTGAGCCTGAGACTACCCAATTGTGGCTAGGTACAGTGGCTTGCAAAAGTATTCACCCCTATGTTTTTTACCTATTTTGTTACATTACAACCTGTGTTTAAATATTTTTGTAATCTGATTTGTGTGTGATGCATCAGCACTAAATAGGACCATCTAATCCATTATCATCTAATGGAAAGAGCATGGTGCCACAACAACCTGCCAAGAGAGGGCGCACATCAAAACTCTCAGCCCGTGCCAGTAGGGCATTAATCAGAGAGGCAGCACTTAGACCAAAGGTAATCCTGAAGGAGCTGCAGAGTTCCCAAGAAGAGACTGAGGTATTGTCACGCTCGCGCCCAGACTGGTTGGCACGGGCATGCAGGGGTGTGGCCCCAGTGTGCCACAGACCAGACTACCCCAGAAGGGGCGTAACTAAGTAGCTTCCTTGGTATTCGCTGGAGCCTCTGATGGTGAGGTCAGGCTTGTGCGGCAGGAAGCTACCAGGTACCACTCCAGGGTGGTGTCTGGCTGTGGCTGCTGATCCCAACGGAGGAACGGAAGATAGATAGGCATGCGGGCACGGCTGGCACTCAGGCAGACGGGTACAACAGAGACACTGGCAGGAACGGCTGGTACTCTGGCAGGCGGGCACGGCTGACGCTCTGGCAGGACAGGCGGACAGGACTGGTACACTGGCAGGGCCGGTAGGGACCGGTATATAGGCAGATATATGAAAACAGGTAGGAACCTGTTCAGACAGGAGGACTTATGAATAGGCAGAGAAAGACCGCAAGGAGCGGAGCAAAGCAGAAGCGCAGGAGGCGGAGCCTAGAGCAGGAGCGGAGCCAAGTACAGAAACACAGGAGGCGGAGCCAAGAGTAGGAGGCGGAGCCCAGTACAGAAACGCAGGAGGCGGAGCCAAGTACAGAAACACAGGAGGCGGAGCCAAGAGTAGGAGGCGGAGCCCAGTACAGAAACGCAGGAGGCGGAGCCAAGTACAGAAACACAGGAGGCGGAGCCAAGAGCAGGAGATGCAGAAACGGAGCAAGGTAGAACCGCAAGGAGCGAAGCAAGGTAGAACCGCAAGGAGCGAAGCAAGGTAGAACCGCAAGGAGCAGAGCCGCAGAGCAAAGCCACAGAGTGCAGAGCTGAGAGCAGAGCAAAGCCAGAGTGCAGAGCAAAGCCACAGAGTGCAGAGCTGAGAGCAGAGCAAAGCCAGAGTGCAGAGCAAAGCCACAGAGTGCAGAGGTGAGTGCAGAGCAAAGCTACGGAGTGCAGAGCTGAGAGCAAAACCACAGAGTGCAGAGCAAGGTAACAGAATGCAGAGCAAGGAGCAAAGCAATGTCGCAGAGAGCAGAGCAAAGCAAGACACTGAGTGCAGAGCCGAGAGCAGAGCAAAGCAAGACAGAGAGCAGAGCAAAGCGCAGAGCAAAGCAAGACACAGAGTGCAGAGCCGGGAGCAAAGCAAAGCAAACAAGACAGGGATATAAACGGACACAGGAACAGGACTAGACTAAGACAGAGTCAGGAACGGAACAAGGCACAGAGACACAGACACAAGCCAGGGAACGACGTCCCACTGGGTGGCAGACACAGGCCAGGGTACGAAGCCCCACTGGGTGGCTACACAAGAACACAGACCAGGGTACAACGCCCCACTGGGTGGCGGACACAAGAGTCACAGAGACATGACCTGGCACCTCAGCAGCTAGGCACTGACTGAGGGAGAAAGTTGCACAGGCTCCCACCAATGGGTGGGGAAGTCTTAAATACAGGAAGCCTTATGGCAATTGGCCAGGGACATATTAGCAAGGTGCACACAGTCTCAATAAGACACAGGAACTGCCGGCACTGCCCCCTATGTACACAGACAGAGCATGCACAGAGCAAGCAGCAGACATGAGGCACACAGCATGGAGCTGGCAGCAGAGAGAACTCAGAGCATGGACCGGAAAAGTGAGTTTGTGTGAAAAGAAGGTGGGGGATGGGAGGCCATGCAGTGATGCCAGCAGGGTTATTACAGGTATCTGTCCATATGACCACAATAAGCTGTACACTCCATAGAGCTGACCTTTATGGAAGAGTGGGCAGAAAAAAGTCCCGTTTTGACTTTGCCAAAAGACACGTGGGAGACTCCACTAGTGTATGGAGGAAGGTGCTGTGGTCAGATGAGACCAAAATTTAACTTTTTAGTCAACAATGTAAAAGCTATGTCTGTGGCCAAACCGACAAAGCTCATCACTCCAAGAACACCATCACCACAGTGAAACATGGTGGTGTCAGCATCATGCTTTGGGGATGTCATTCGACAACAGGCACAGGGAAAATAGTCTGAGTCGAGGGGTAGATGGATGGTGTGAAATACAGGAATATTCTTGAGCAAAACCTCTTTCAGTCTGTCAGTGATTTGAGACTGGGATGGAGGTTCATCTTCCAAGAAGACAATGACCCAAAGCATACTGTTAAAATAACACTCGAGTGGTTTAAGCGGAAACATGTAAATGTGTTGGAGTGGCCTAGTCAAAGCCCAGACCTTAATCCCAATGAGAATCTGTGGTCAGACATGAAGATTGCTGTTTACCAGAGGAAACCATCTAGCTTGAAGAAGCTGGAGCAGTTTTGCACTGAGGAATGGACACAATTCACAGTGGCAAATCGTGGAAAGCTCAAAGCGACTTGCAGCTGTAATTGCTGCAAAAGGAGGCTCTACAAAGTACTGACTTTAGGGAGGTGAATAGTTATGCACGCTGAAATTTTCAGTTATGTTGTCCTAATTGTTGTTTGCTTCACAATAAAAAGAAAAACAAAATGTTCACAGTTGTAGGCAAGTTCTTCACATGAACTGATTGTAGGCATGTTCTTCACATGAACTGACGCAAACCCTCCAAAAAAAAGTGAAAAATGCAGAGGGGGTGAATACTTTTGCAAGCTACTGTACATGTAAATCACTGTACATGTAAATGTAAGGTTGCCTCACTCACTGTAATAACCCATATAAGCTTACCTAATATGCCCACTGGAGGCAATTTTAATAATTCTTGATCATGCCAGGTCCAAACGAGTGGAGGGTAATTAGTTGTTCTCTATTCTCTCATGAAGGCGGTCCCGATTATAGGAATCCCCTCTTTAATGGCCCTATACCCCTTTACCCTGTTCTACAGGACTCCAGCACTCACTTCATCTCTACGTGTTGGTTGCACAACCCTAGAGAAATCGAGGGATGGTTATTGGTAGGGTGGGATCTTTTCCCCCCTATTTGAAGGGCACAGAAGACCACACAGTGCATTGTGTGGGGAAACTGAATGAGTTCAGAAAAACTTGATTCTTCATTTTCGGATTTCTTTAAACTGCGAAGGATCTGTTTACCTTGAAAAAATGAAGGCATCCAGTTGCTTCTGGGCAAGGTGCCAGTGATTGAGTGACCTGACGCTTCCTCCCAACATTGCATTCCGCTTGCATGCCTTTTGCCCTGTCTGACGCCAACCTTATAACTCACCCCCAAAGCAAACATTTCCAACTGGCACCAAGGGTTGGCTTTTTTTTTCCTAAAGACCCAATTCATAGCACTTTTTTTTAAATAAAATTTCACTATGTCATTTGTTTTCACTTTTTTTTCTTCATCTGGTGCCTCCGAGGCTGCAGCTGATAGATGAAAATAATCCGTGATTAATAGAGCCGTACAAAGGACCGTGTATGTACCGCGTTCAGCCTACGAAAGTCTGTAGTGTCATTTATACCAGGCGTCTTCACATTTTTGGTCTACAGCTGATGTGGTACTACAACTCCCAGAATACTCTGGCCACCACTGAAAGTATTTTCTTTATAGTTTTACCATAATCCACGAAGCCTTATTAACCCCTTAGTGATAGAGACAATTTTGTACTTAATGACCAAGTACATTTTTACAATTCTGACCAGTGTCACTTTATGAGGTTATAACTCTGGAACGCTTCAACGGATCCCACTGATTCTGAGATTATTTTTCCATGACATATTGTGCTTCATGTTAGTGGTAAAATGTCTTCAATATAACTTGTGTTTATTTCTGAAAAAAAAATGAAAATTTGTCAAAAATTTTGAAAATTTAGCAATTTTCAAAATTTTTATTTTTGTGACTTTAAATCAGACAGTCATGTCACACAAAATAGTTAATAAATAACATTTCCCACATGTCAACTTTACATCAGCACAATTTTGGAAACATCATTTTTTTTGTTAGGACCTTATAAGGGTTAAAGTTGTCCAGTGATTTCTCATTTTTCCAACAAAATGTACAAAACCATTTTTTAGGGACCACCTCACACTTGAAGTGAATTTGGTGGGATCAATATAACAGAAAATACCCCAAAGTGACACCATTCTAAAAACTGCACCCCTCAAGGTGCTCAAGCCCCAACCCTAACCCTAGCCCCAACCCTAACCCTAGCCCCAACACTAACCTAACACAACTCTAACCTTAGATCTAACCCTAGCCCCAACCCTAACCCTAGCTCTAACCTCAGCCCTAATGCTAACCCTAGCCCCAACCCTTACTCAACCCTAACCCTAGCAACAACCCTAACCCTAGCTCTAACCCCAACCCTATCCCTAACCCTAATGGAAAAAAAATATTTTTTAATGTTATTATTTTTACCTAACTAAGGGAGTGACAAAGGGGGTTTCATTTACAATTTTTTTTATTTTGATCACTGTGATAGCGTCTATCTTTTTTTTTGCAGTCGCCGTTATTTGTGAATAACGGCTATCCTAACACTGGGGACGGTAAAACCAACCCAAGTCATGTTCTCCGGGGTCTCAGCTACCACCGGTAGCCACGATCCCAGAGATTTTCCGACACTAGGGGGGCACTATAACCTTATTTCTCAGCTCCATTAAAAAGCGGCACTGAGGAATAAGTACCCTTAACAGCCACCGTTAAAAGGCATATTGGCAGTCATTAAGAGGTTAACACAGCATTTTTCAGCATTTTGCACTACAGTACCGTCAGTATTTTTAATATACAGTATTTTTTTTTTTATTTATTTGTGTCTTATTTTGTGTGTTTGCTTTTTTTCCCACTCTTACTTTTCGTCTGAGAACCGTAACTTTATTTTTCTCCATCACCATAACGGTATAAGTTATTGAGTTGACATTTTGAATGACAACATCAAATTAGCATATAATGTACTGAAAAACAGGAAAAAGTTTCCAATTGATGTGAAAAGGAGAACATTTTTTTAAAAATGTTTGGCTTTCTTTAGGTTTTCATGTGATGGTTTTCTTTATGACATTCATTGTGCTGTACAAATTACCTGGCGACATGATTCTTCAATACAGATTACGGTGATACCAAAACTTATCAGTTTTTTTTTTTGTGGCAAACAAAAATTTGAACTTTGTAAAAAATTGGAAGTTTGTCGTCATTTTCTGAGATATATAACATTTTCCATTTCCGACAATGGAGTGGTATTGCTTTTGCTTGACGAGCTGTAATTTTTATCGATTCCATTTTAGGGTACACACATGGACAAAATTGTTGGTACCTTCTGTTAAAGTAAGAAAAACCCAAAAGGGTCACTAAAATAACTAGAAAGTGACAAAAGTAATTTTTGATTGAAATTTACTGAATATCATCTAATGAGAATCAGACTTCATTTTTGAATTGTGGCTTAACAGAAAAAAGAATAAACAAACAAATGATAATGGCCTTGATAAAAACGAGGCTACTCCTAAAAAGATTGAAAACAATTTGACCGTAAGGACATGTGAAACTAAGGTTTGTCCTGTAATTAGCATCACAAGTGTCTACAAACTTATAATCAGTCAGTCTGCCTATGTCGAGGGTGAAAAGTAGTCACTGTGCTGTTTGTTATCTTGGTGTGTACCACACTGAACATTGATCAAAGAAAGCTAAGGAGAGAATTGTCTCATGAGAATTGTCTCATGAGACTAAAGGGAAAATTATAGACAAAGAAGTTTAAGGTAAAGTCTATAAAGGCCCCGTCTCACATAGCGAGATCGCTAGCGAGATCGCTGCTGAGTCACAAGTTTTGTGACGCAACAGCGACCTCCATAGCGATCTCGCTATGTGTGACACGTACCAGCGATCAGGCCCCTGCTGCGAGATCGCTGGTCGTGTCGGAATGGCCTGGACCTTTTTTTGGTCGTTGAGGCCCCGCTGACATTGCTGAATCGGTGTGTGTGACACCAAACCAGCGATGTCTTCACTGGTAACCAGGGTAAACATCGGGTTACTAAGCGCAGGGCCGCGCTTAGTAACCCGATGTTTACCCTGGTTACCAAAAAAAACAAACACTACATACTCGCCTTTCGGTGTCCAGGTCCCTTGCCGTCTGCTTCCTGCTCTCACTGAGTGCCGCCGTACAGTGAGAAGTGAGAGCACAGCAGTGACGTCACCGCTGCGCTCTGCTCTCGCTGTACGGCGGCACTCAGTGAGAGCGGGAAGCAGACGGCAAGGGACCTGACGGACATCAGATGGTGAGTATGTACTGTTTGTTTTTTTTGGTAACCAGGGTAAACATCGGGTTACTAAGCGCGGCCCTGCGCTTAGTAACCCGATGTTTACCCTGGTTACCCGGGTGCTGCAGGGGGACTTCGGCATCGTTGAAGACAGTTTCAACGATGCCGAAGTCGTTCCCCTGATCGTTGGTCGCTGGAGAGAGCTGTCTGTGTGACAGCTCCCCAGCGACCACACAGCGACTTACCAACGATCACGGCCAGGTCGTATCGCTGGTCGTGATCGTTGGTAAATCGCTTAGTGAGACGGGGCCTTAAGACATCTCTACTGCAAACAACTTGATGTTCCTTTTACTACAGTTGCACAGTAGTCACTGTGCTGTTTGTTATCATGGTACACTGAACACTGATCAAAGAAAGCTAAGGAGAGAATTGTCTCAGGAGACTAGAAGGAAAATTATAGACAAACATGTTAAATTTAAAGTCTATAAGACATCTCCACTCCAAACAACTTAATGTTACTATTACTACACTTGCACATTTTATTCACAATTAAAGGTCCATGGGACTTTAGCCAACCTCCCTGAACATGGTGGCAAGAGTAAAATTGATGACAAATAGGAGAAATGGGTAATACGAATAATAACCAAAGAGCCCAGAAAAACTTTCAAAGAGATTAGAGGTGAATGTCAAGGTACACTAGTGTCACATGCATCGCTTTCTTGGCCTAAGTGGACGTCATGGAAGATGACCAAGAAGGAAACTACTATTCAAAACAATTCATAGAAAGAAAGACTGTAATTTGTCAAAATGCATATTGTCAAGCCACAAAGTTTCTGGGAGAATGTCCTTTGGATAAATGAGATGAAATTTGAGTCTGTTGGCAAGCCACATCAGCTCTATGTTCACAGATGTAAAAATGAAGCTTACAAAGGAAAGAAAATTGTACCTACTGTTAGACATGGAGGAGGCTTGGTTATGTTTTAGGTATGTTTTGTTGCATCTGTCACAGGACGTCTTGAATCTGTTCAGAGTTCAATGAAATTTCAAGACTATCAAGGTATTCTGAAACCAAATGTGTCGAAAAGATTGGTTTGGTTGCAGGTCATGGGTTCACCAACAGGATAATGACCCAAAACACAGCTAAACATATCTAAGAATGGATGAGATCAAAGCAGTAGATTCTTCTGTGGCTCCTATGAGCCCTGATATAAATCATGTTGAACATTTGTGGAAGGAGGTGAAATGTGCAGTCTGGAGAAGGCGACTTCACACCTAAGACAGCGGGAGCAGTTTGCCCAAATTCCTGTGGACAGGTGTAGAAGTCTCATTGAGTGTTATAGTACAAATAACGAGCTATGTGGCTGGGCTTAGTAGAATGATGGAGTTGGGGATCCATAGTTTTGACTGAAAGTATTGAGACTGACACAAAGTTTGGTATTCACACCGCTTGCTGCTTCAGTGTTTTTAGACCTGTCAACCAGATGTTTCATATGGTTTTTTTAAGTTTATGGACTCAATTTTTGTATCATTGATCCTTTTTTTACAAGACTTCTGCCCTTCATCATGGCATCTGGATATCAGTTTATGGACCAAATCATGACTGATGACAACTCATTCTTGACTAATCAGTGCTAGGAGTTTATCACAATTTTTGTGTTTTTGTTTGTCCAATTACTTTTTGAGGATTGACCACAGGTTCTCAATGATGTTGAGATCTGGGGAGTTTTCTGGACCCAACATTTTAATGTTTTGATCATAGAGCCACTTAGTTTTAAGTTGCCTTGTGACATGGTCTCCAAAATGCTGGAAAAAGCATTGTTGATTATTAAAGGGGGAACTTGAATGTCCCTAGAGATACATCCGGAGAACCATTAGATTCCTGATCCACCATTTACTCTTGTAGGCCAGAGTTTCATTTCAGCAATGCTCTGAACATCAGGTGACGTGATGTCATCATTTCATCATCATCATGCCACTTGATCAAGGCCAGTGAAGGCAATATGGAGGAAGTAATCACCGATCTCCGTGAGGTAAGTTTTATTTTATTTTTATTGACAGGCAGATGAGGAGCAAAATGGCACAGGGGTTGAGGGTTGATTGTATGGGGGCACTGTTATTATACGGAGTCACAAAAGGGGCACCATTACTATAGTAGGTATCATTACTATGAGTAAGCACAATCGGGTCATTGCTACTATATGGATGCACAGAGATGGCACTATTACTGAAGGAAAGCACAGTAGAGGCAATATTACTATGAAGGGGCATTCCAGTGTTAGGCAAGGTAACATTTGTAATTGGGACCCCTTGTATGGATCCAGATGTAGGGGCAGCATGTACCTATTTGCTTTCCAATGCTGGGGCTTAATATCAGCTCCAGTCCGACTCTGCTAAACACTGAAAATCTCCTTTCTTGAATTCTAAGATATCACCTCCATTGACTCAGCCCTAGAAAAATCACCTCCAATGTGCTCAAAACCATATAAATAAGTCAGAGCAGTTCTGAGATTTTGTTCTGTGGAGTGATAAAGCAAAACTGGAGCTTTTCAGGCCTATGTATTAGCATTATGTCTAGTGAAGGAAGAATGAATCATATGCTAAAAAGAACACCCTGCCTATAGTAAAGCATAGTGGTGGCTTGGTGATTCTTACAGTGATGCAAGGCTGAGGTTCGGTGATGCTTACAGTGCAACATGGCTACGGCTCAGTTTATACCCACAGTGGAGAATGGCAGTAGGAAACACAAGAAAAATAGTGACCTGGAGGCCATTGACCATGAGGAATGGAATACGATTTTAGCTGCCAGAAGCTCGGATCTGGCTATGCATCATATTTGTAGCAGGTCACAACAACCAGAGGGGCTCTACTAAGTACTAATATGCTGTGAAAGGGTGAGTTATCCTGAGACAGCAATAGTCAGTAATAGTGGCATTTTGTGACTGAATTTGCAATGAAGGTTCAGTAATGTAGCAATTCTATGTATTTCCATCCATCTATCTCTTTACTAACCATATTCAGGTTGCAGTTTGCCATCTGCACCTGGGAGATGTGTAGGGATAAGCATCTGTTTGTGGGGCTTGGTAATGACCCCCTGGCAGACATTTAGGATATCTCCCACATGACATAACAGAATATCTCTGCGATGTTAGAGAAGTGCCCGGGCTTCTCTGCATAGGACACATTCCTGCCTGCGCATTTGCAGAATAATCTTTCCGAGAACATCTTTAAATAAATTAAATTATCATGAAGGAGAAGCCGGATGACACAATGTTCGAGCTGCTATTTATTTTACATTCACATTTAATTCTGCAGTCCCCGGAGCCAAATGTGGTGTCATGGAGGGCAGAGCAGCACGGCAGGAGGGTTTTGTGGTGACATCAGTTGGGTCCGATCCAACGTCGGAATCTTTACTTCTATAAACAAATTACTCACAGACACAGAGATTACTGAGAGTAAACCTGCGGTCATGTCATTAACCTTGGATCAGAGTATGTGGCCGTGCCAAAGACTTGTGATGTCTTCTCCCCGACCACAAGAATGACACGAAGAGTAGAGCTCTAGCGATTATTCTAATTCTTAAGAAATACGCTATACAGTGCTGCTCGACTGACAATAGGGTCATGCTGGAAATTGTAGTGGTGTAACTAGGGCGCTAATAAGCCTTCGGACAACTTTTGGACCTGAGGCTCCCCCATCGGTATCCTTAATGCTTGAATGCCGCAGCTATATGTTTTTTCTAATGTTGTCTTTGATTACAAATATATATAGTGTGGTAGATCGGCTCACTTGGCTGCACACAGAAGTAAATAAAGGTACACTGTCTCTTTAAGTCTCTCACTGATTTATTACGGGTGCTACATAAGCCAGTGCAGACGTAGAAGAACCCCTCAACTGAAGGTGTTCCAGAATTGAATCCAAACAGCTCAAACCCAGGAAACGTTGGGAGATGGAAGAGTCTTGGGGAAAGTGATGGTACCAGTGGCTGCAAAGATTATCCTACCGCCCGACCAGACAGTGCTCACATTGCCAGTACGAGCTTGTACTCCCCGGGAGGGAGTGGACGTACAAATTGAGCCAACAGCGATGGATCTAACACCCCTTGGGTTACTCGTCGATCGGACACTAGCCACAATTAAAGACGGCAATGTTGTAGACGGTGTGTCAACCTGGAGACCAAAAGTCTTACCCTTCTACCCAAGATCGAAGTGGCCCAAATCCTGGGAATGCGGGAGAAGCTAATGCCATCCAAAATAGTTCAACTGGCTGTTGTGTGAGGGGATCCATGGACTCTAGCAGTCACAGCAACACCGGAGTTCCGGCCTGGCAGCAAGAAGGAGGGACGTAGAATCTTGGAGCGGATGCGGACAGAATTGATGAGACTATCACCTCAACGAGTGTAGCAAGTAGAGGATGTACTGGAACGCTATCAGAAGGTTTTTGCCCACCATGAAGATGACTTCAGTTGCACTCAGACCGTCGCTCATGAAATTCCTACCGGAGTGCAGGGACCGAGTTTTGGTCCGGAATTAGCGGCCCCAGGGAAAATTGGAAAGCCAGTGGGAGCAGACTCCTCATTGAGTGACACGACGGGTTGGCCCCGATGGGCCGCTGTATGAAATTCAGCTTGAACAGGAGGAAGGAGCACCCACTAGGGTAGTCCATCGTAGCATGTTGCGGCCCTATTTGTCCAAAGGACCCAAAAGTGGAGAAGAGTTGCCAAAAACCAGGGTGGTGCCCCCAGCTCCGGGTCCCGACTTAATGGAGGAGAGGGAGAGTTAGCTCCGTGCTCAAACCCCAATGAGATGCCACCTACCCTTCCTGAGGAGATGAACACTGAATCACCAATGCTGGAAGTCGGCACACCCATCGGGTCAGAGCATCCCTTTACTGTCAGCCCCAATTACGCCAATCAGAGCGAACCACAGCTGGAGTGCCTCCTGCCCATTACCAGCAAGGTCAGTTTATTTGGCAAAGAATTATCCAAGAAGTCGAGAATTGTGAATGGCTGGTAAAAGAGCACTCACCCGTAAAATGGCGAGCTAAAGGAAGGTGGGGGTGTAGAAGAGGGGACCGGACTGCCAGGATTTATTTTATGTTATTCTCGCCTCCTTATTAGTATTCGATTTTGTGTGTGTTTTATATAAAGATATCAGGCATTGTTATTTAGTGCCAATAAAAATAAAATTAAAGTTATAACTCTTAAAAGATGGAGGAAAAATAAGCATTTATCATTCTAGAGTCCTGGATATTTATCTTGTGAAAAAGGTGAATGTCTGTAACATTTTATTACATATATAACTCAATAAAGTGAAGCCAACAATGAATTTCAGGGATCCACAGGTCAGAGATCTGCTCCAATCCTGAGCAATCACTGTGCGATTCATGGTTGTATACTGCCATCTAGTGCCAGATAATGAAAAGACATTTTTTGATTGTAAAAATATATGTCCACATTTGTTTATATAAAACTTGGAAATCGCAGTGAATGAGGTACTGTTATGGGGGATGTGTAGAATTTAATCTGTTGTGGGAGTACTGTGGATGATGCACTGTTATGAGGGATCTGTGGATGATGCACTGTTATGGGGATCTGTGGATGATGCACTGTTATGGGGGATCTGTGGATGACGCACTGTTATGGGGGATCTGTGGATGATGCACTGTTATGGGGGATCTGTGGATGACGCACTGTTATGGGGGATCTGTGGATGACGCACTGTTATGGGGATCTGTGGATGATGCACTGTTATGGGGGATCTGTGGATGACGCACTGTTATGGGGATCTGTGGATGACGCACTGTTATGGGGGATCTGTGGATGACGCACTGTTATGGGGGATCTGTGGATGACGCACTGTTAGGGGGGATCTGTGGGTGATGCACTGTTCTGGGGGATCTGTGGATGGTGCACTGTTATGGAGGATCTGTGGATGGTGCACTGTTATGGGGGATCTGTGGATGACGCACTGTTATGGGGATCTGTGGATGACGCACTGTTATGGGGGATCTGTGGATGACGCACTGTTATGGGGATCTGTGGATGACGCACTGTTATGGGGATCTGTGGATGACGCACTGTTATGAGGGATCTGTGGATGATGCACTGTTATGGGGATCTGTGGATGACGCACTGTTATGGGGATCTGTGGATGACGTACTATTATGGGGGATCTGTGGATGACGCACTGTTATGGGGATCTGTGGATGACGCACTGTTATGGGGATCTGTGGATGACGCACTGTTATGGAGGATCTGTGGAGGGCGCACTGTTATGGGGATCTGTGGATGATGCACTGTTATGGGGGATCTGTGGATGACGCACTGTTATGGGGATCTGTGGATGACGCACTGTTATGGGGATCTGTGGATGACGCACTGTTATGAGGGATCTGTGGATGATGCACTGTTATGGGGATCTGTGGATGACGCACTGTTATGGGGATCTGTGGATGACGTACTATTATGGGGGATCTGTGGATGACGCACTGTTATGGGGATCTGTGGATGACGCACTGTTATGGGGGATCTGTGGATGACGCACTGTTATGGGGATCTGTGGATGACGCACTGTTATGGGGATCTGTGGATGACGCACTGTTATGAGGGATCTGTGGATGATGCACTGTTATGGGGATCTGTGGATGACGCACTGTTATGGGGATCTGTGGATGACGTACTATTATGGGGGATCTGTGGATGACGCACTGTTATGGGGATCTGTGGATGACGCACTGTTATGGGGATCTGTGGATGACGCACTGTTATGGAGGATCTGTGGAGGGCGCACTGTTATGGGGATCTGTGGATGATGCACTGTTATGGGGGATCTGTGGATGACGCACTGTTATGGAGGATCTGTGGATGACGCACTGTTATGGGGGATCTGTGGATGATGCACTGTTATGGGGATCTGTGGATGATGCACTGTTATGGGGATCTGTGGATGACGCACTGTTATGGAGGATCTGTGGATGGTGCACTGTTATGGGGGATCTGTGGATGATGCACTGTTATGTGGGATCTGTGGATGATGCACTGTTATGGGGGATCTGTGGATGACGCACTGTTATGGGGATCTGTGGATGGTGCACTGTTATGGGGGATCTGTGGATGATGCACTGTTATGGGGATCTGTGGATGATGCACTGTTATGGAGGATCTGTGGATGACGCACTGCTATGGGGGATCTGTGGATTACGCACTGTTATGGGGGATCTGTGGATGACGCACTGTTATGGGGGATCTGTGGATGACGCACTGTTATGGGGATCTGTGGATGGTGCACTGTTATGGGGGATCTGTGGATGACGCACTGTTATGGGGATCTGTGGATGACGCACTGTTATGGAGGATCTGTGGATGGTGCACTGTTAAGGGGGATCTGTGGATGACGCACTGTTATGGGGATCTGTGGATGACGCACTGTTATGGGGATCTGTGGATGACGTACTATTATGGGGGATCTGTGGATGACGCACTGTTATGGGGATCTGTGGATGACGCACTGTTATGGGGATCTGTGGATGACACACTGTTATGGAGGATCTGTGGAGGGCGCACTGTTATGGGGATCTGTGGATGATGCACTGTTATGGGGGATCTGTGGATGACGCACTGTTATGGGGGATCTGTGGATGACGCACTGTTATGGGGATCTGTGGATGGTGCACTGTTATGGGGGATCTGTGGATGACGCACTGTTATGGGGATCTGTGGATGACGCACTGTTATGGAGGATCTGTGGATGGTGCACTGTTAAGGGGGATCTGTGGATGACGCACTGTTATGGGGATCTGTGGATGACGCACTGTTATGGGGATCTGTGGATGACGTACTATTATGGGGGATCTGTGGATGACGCACTGTTATGGGGATCTGTGGATGACGCACTGTTATGGGGATCTGTGGATGACGCACTGTTATGGAGGATCTGTGGAGGGCGCACTGTTATGGGGATCTGTGGATGATGCACTGTTATGGGGGATCTGTGGATGACGCACTGTTATGGAGGATCTGTGGATGACGCACTGTTATGGGGGATCTGTGGATGATGCACTGTTATGGGGATCTGTGGATGATGCACTGTTATGGGGATCTGTGGATGACGCACTGTTATGGAGGATCTGTGGATGGTGCACTGTTATGGGGGATCTGTGGATGATGCACTGTTATGGGGGATCTGTGGATGACGCACTGTTATGGGGGATCTGTGGATGACGCACTGTTATGGGGATCTGTGGATGGTGCACTGTTATGGGGGATCTGTGGATGATGCACTGTTATGGGGATCTGTGGATGATGCACTGTTATGGAGGATCTGTGGATGACGCACTGCTATGGGGGATCTGTGGATTACGCACTGTTATGGGGGATCTGTGGATGACGCACTGTTATGGGGGATCTGTGGATGACGCACTGTTATGGGGATCTGTGGATGGTGCACTGTTATGGGGGATCTGTGGATGACGCACTGTTATGGGGATCTGTGGATGACGCACTGTTATGGAGGATCTGTGGATGGTGCACTGTTAAGGGGGATCTGTGGATGACGCACTGTTATGGGGGATCTGTGGAGGACGCACTGTTATGGGGGATCTGTGGAGGACGCACTGTTATGGGGATCTGTAAATGACGCACTGTTATGGGGATCTGTGGATGACGCACTGTTATGGGGATCTGTGGATGACGCACTGTTATGGGGATCTGTGGATGACGCACTGTTATTGGGATCTGTGGATGACGCACTGTTATGGGGATCTGTGGAAGACGCACTGTTATGGGGGATCTGTGGATGGTGCACTGTTATGGGGGATCTGTGGATGACGCACTGTTATGGGGATCTGTGGAGGACGCACTGTTATGGGGGATCTGTGGATGGTGCACTGTTATGGGGGATCTGTGGATGACGCACTGTTATGGGGATCTGTGGATGACGCACTGTTATGGGGATCTGTGGATGACGCACTGTTATTGGGATCTGTGGATGACGCACTGTTATGGGGATCTGTGGAGGACGCACTGTTATGGGGGATCTGTGGAGGACGCACTGTTATGGAGGATCTGTGGATGACGCACTGTTATGGGGGATCTGTGGAGGACGCACTGTTATGGGGGATCTGTGGAGGACGCACTGTTATGGGGGATCTGTGGAGGACGCACTGTTATGGGGATCTGTGGATGACGCACTGTTATGGGGATCTGTGGATGACGCACTGTTATGGGGATCTGTGGATGACGCACTGTTATGGGGATCTGTGGATGACGCACTGTTATGGGGATCTGTGGATGACGCACTGTTATGGGGATCTGTGGATGACGCACTGTTATGGGGATCTGTGGATGACGCACTGTTATGGGGATCTATGGATGACGCACTGTTATGGGGGATCTGTGGATGATGCACTGTTATGGGGGATCTGTGGATGGTGCACTGTTATGGGGGATCTGTGGATGACGCACTGTTATGGGGATCTGTGGATGACGCACTGTTATTGGGATCTGTGGATGACGCACTGTTATGGGGATCTGTGGAGGACGCACTGTTATGGGGGATCTGTGGATGACGCACTGTTATGGGGATCTGTGGATGACGCACTGTTATTGGGATCTGTGGATGACACACTGTTATGGGGATCTGTGGATGACACACTGTTATGGGGGATCTGTGGATGACGCACTGTTATGGGGATCTGTGGATGACGCACTGTTATGGGGATCTGTGGATGACGCACTGTTATGGGGATCTGTGGATGACACACTGTTATGGGGGATCTGTGGATGACACACTGTTATGGGGATCTGTGGATGACGCACTGTTATGGGGATCTGTGAATGACGCACTGTTATGGGGATCTGTTGATGACGCACTGTTATGGGGATCTGTGGATGATGCACTGTTATTGGGATCTGTGGATGACGCACTGTTATGGGGGATCTGTGGATGGTGCACTGTTAAGGGGGATCTGTGGATGGTGCACTGTTAAGGGGGATCTGTGGATGGTGCACTGTTAAGGGGGATCTGTGGATGACGCACTGTTATGGGGATCTGTGGATGGTGCACAGTTATGGGGATCTGTGGATGGTGCACTGTTATGGGGGATCTGTGGATGGTGCACTGTTAAGGGGGATCTGTGGATGACGCACTGTTATGGGGATCTGTGGATGACGCACTGTTATTGGGATCTGTGGATGGTGCACTGTTATGGGGGATCTGTGAATGACGCACTGTTATGGAGGATCTGTGGATGGTGCACTGTTAAGGGGGATCTGTGGATGACGCACTGTTATGGGGGATCTGTGGATGACGCACTGTTATGGGGGATCTGTGGATGACGCACTGTTATGGGGGATCTGTGGATGATGCACTGTTATGGGGGATCTGTGGATGACGCACTGTTATGGGGGATCTGTGGATGATGCACTGTTATGGGGATCTGTGGATGACGCACTGTTATGGGGATCTGTGGATGGTGCACAGTTATGGGGGATCTGTGGATGACGCACTGTTATGGGGGATCTGTGGATGACACACTGTTATGGGGGATCTGTGGATGACACACTGTTATGGGGGATCTGTGGATGGTGCACTGTTATGGGGGATCTGTGGATGACACACTGTTATGGGGGATCTGTGGATGACGCACTGTTATGGGGGATCTGTGGATGATGCACTGTTATGGGGATCTGTGGATGACGCACTGTTATTGGGATCTGTGGATGGTGCACAGTTATGGGGGATCTGTGGATGACACACTGTTATGGGGGATCTGTGGATGATGCACTGTTATGGGGATCTGTGGATGACGCACTGTTATGGGGATCTGTGGATGACGCACTGTTATTGGGATCTGTGGATGGTGCACAGTTATGGGGATCTGTGGATGACACACTGTTATGGGGGATCTGTGGATGATGCACTGTTATGGGGATCTGTGGATGATGCACTGTTATGGGGATCTGTGGATGACGCACTGTTATTGGGATCTGTGGATGGTGCACTGTTATGGGGGATCTGTGGATGACACACTGTTATGGGGATCTGTGGATGATGCACTGTTATGGGGATCTGTGGATGACGCACTGTTATGGGGGATCTGTGGATGACGCACTGTTATGGGGATCTGTGGATGACGCACTGTTATTGGGATCTGTGGATGACGCACTGTTATTGGGATCTGTGGATGGTGCACTGTTATGGGGGATCTGTGGATGACACACTGTTATGGGGGATCTGTGAATGATGCACTGTTATGGGGATCTGTGGATGACGCACTGTTATGGGGGATCTGTGGATGACGCACTGTTATGGGGGATCTGTGGATGACGCACTGTTATGGGGATCTGTGGATGACGCACTGTTATTGGGATCTGTGGATGGTGCACTGTTATGGGGATCTGTGGATGACACACTGTTATGGGGGATCTGTGGATGATGCACTGTTATGGGGATCTGTGGATGACGCACTGTTTGGGGATCTGTGGATGACGCACTGTTATGGGGATCTGTGGATGACGCACTGTTATGGGGATCTGTGGATGGTGCACAGTTATGGGGATCTGTGGATGACGCACTGTTTGGGGATCTGTGGATGACGCACTGTTATGGGGATCTGTGGATGACGCACTGTTATTGGGATCTGTGGATGGTGCACTGTTATGGGGGATCTGTGGATGACACACTGTTATGGGGGATCTGTGGATGACACACTGTTATGGGGGATCTGTGGATGATGCACTGTTATGGGGATCTGTAGATGACGCACTGTTATGGGAGATGCCTTCTGTAATGGATGTGATTATGTCGTCTGTTATTTTCTTTCCTCCCTTCCCCTTACAGCCTGGACCCCCTTTTCACGATTGGTTTGTGATTAGAGCTCCCACTGTTGAGACTCTTAGTACAGAGGGCTGATCTGTGGTGAATGTCACTGGTCAGAAAGCCCTATAGCCCTGCTCATCAGGTACATGAATTATGTCATGACCTACACTGCCCTCTACTGTTCAATTAGTAGATTGCACACAAACTATTTATACAGAACAATTACTTTCATGTTGTTCTCATCTTCTCTTTTTAGTAGCTTGTAGATAAGTGTGTAATTGATGGGATCATATAAGGATTTGTTGCTTTTGGCGATCCCCAGCCACATCCTGATTATTAAAGAATTCAGGAAAAGTTAGGAAATATTGAAGCCTCCCACCCTTAGTCTTGACTTGGCACTATCTAATAAACCTCCTTATTAGCACAGCACTGCGGCTCTTTCCTAGGGGTCCCACAAGTTGAACTGTGTGAGTAAGATGGTATCAATGACTTTAGTGGAAAAATCTTTTAACCCCTTAGTGACAGAGCCAATTTTGACCTTCATGACCGGGCCAATTTTTACAATTCTGACCACTGTCACTTTATGAACTTATAGCTTTCGAACGCTTCAACGGATCCCACTGATTCTAAGAATGCTTTTTCGTGACATATTGTACTTCATGTTAGGGGTAAAATTTCTTCAATAAGACTTGCGTTTATATGTGAAAAAATGGAAATTTGGCAAACATTTTGTAAATTTTACAATTTTCAAACTTTTTATTTTTATGCCCTTAAACCAGAGAGTGGTGTCACACAAAATAGTTAATACATAACATTTCCCACATGTCTACTTTACAACAGCACAATTTTGTAAAAATAATTTTTTTTGTTAGGAATTTATAAGGGTTAAAAGTTGTCCAGCGATTTCTCATTTTTCCAACACAATTTACAAAACCATTTTTTAGGGACCACCTCACATTTGAAGTGACTTTGAGGGGGTCTATATGATAGAAAATGTCAAAAGTGACACCATTCTAAAAACTGCACCCCTCAAGGTACTCAAAACCACATTCTATAAGTTTATTAACTCTGCAAGTGATTCACGAGAAATAAATGTGGAAGGAAAAAATTAAAATTTAACTTTTTTCACAAAAAAAAATAAATTAGACCCTAACTTTTTTTTATTTTCACAAGGGTATCAGGAGAAAATAGACCACAAAATTTGTTATGCAATTTCTCCTGCGTACGCCGATACCCCGTATGTGGGGGTAAACCACTGTTTGGGGGAAAGATGGGACTCAGAAGAGAGAGCGCAATTTGACTTTTTGAATGCAAAATGGGCTGGAAACGATGGCAGGCACAATGTTGCGTTTGGAGATCCCCTGATGTACCTAAACAGTTGAAACCCCCCAATTCTAACTCCAACCCAGGCCTAAATCCAACCCTAACCCAAACACACCCCTAACCTTAACCACAACCCTAACCCCAACACAACCCCAACCCCAACACAACCCTAACCCTAACCACAACCTTAACCCCAACCCAACCCTAACCATAACCTTAACCACAACCCTAATCCCAACACAACCCTAACCCCAACCCTAACCTCTAACCCCAACATATCCCTAACTCCAACATAACCCTAACCCCAACTTAACTACAACCCAACTTTATCCCAACCCAAATTTAAGCCCAACAGAACCCCAAACCTAACCACAACCCTAACCCCAACCCAACCTTAACCCAAAGACATTGGTAACCCTAACACAACCCTAACCACAGAGTAAGACTTCATAGTTGAAACGCGTTGATCCTCCTCACTGGTGTGCCAGGTGTTTGCTATGTAAAGATTTTTCATTTTGAAGAACTATTTATCGCTTTAGTTGTCTAATAAAGTCTCACAAAGTCTGAACTGCCTCCACCTCCAGCTGGATCATTTCTCTTTTTGTCTTCATTTGCTGTGGGCGCTCACCCCGAACCGTGCTGGGCGTTGGCAGGTCTGGGGATTTCGTCTAAGACCGGTAAGCTGACTATATTCCTTTTTTCTTTTGTTAACCACAGCTCTAACCACAACCCTGAACCTAACTGCAAAGAATGGAAATCATTAATTCCTAACACAACCCTAACCACAGCTCTAACCACAACCCTAGCCCTAACTGCAAAGAATGGAAAACATTATTTATTATTTTTACCTAACTAAGGGGATGACAAAGGAAAGTTTTATTTACTATGTTTTTTTTAATTTTGATCACTGTGATAGTGTCTATCACAGAGATCAAAATAAACCAATAGGAAAAATCTCCTATTGTTGCCAGGTATCGGCCGGCAGATCTCGGCTGGCGCACTGTGCCTGTGCATGCCATTTTCTTTCAGGAAGATGACACGGAGGGAGACAGAGCAGGAGGATCCGGGGATGACGGCGGTACCAGGGGGAGTCTCGGGGGACCCCATTTCTCTCTCCTCTGGCATGCTAAATCATAAAATCATATCAGAGAAGAGAGAAATTAATGGAAAATCTGACTTTTTTGTGATTGCCGTTATTCAGTAAATAACAGCGATGACGTGACTGGGGATGGTAAAAGCCAACCCAAGTCATGTTCTCCGAGGTTTCAGCAACCCCAGGAGATTTTCTGACATTGGGAGGTGATATGCACTTATTTCTCAGCTCCGTTAAAAGGCGTATCGGCGGTCGTTAAGGGGTTGAAGCAATTTTCAAAGGCTAAAACTGTGATTACCCAAACTGATCCCTAAATCACAATAGTGCGGCATTATACTAAGCTTCATATAATGACATATTGGTGTGTGAAGAGTAGTGATGAGCGAGTGTACTCAGATAAGGTGTTCTCTGAGCATGCTTGGGTGCTACCCGAGTGTCTTCGGTATGATCGAATAATATGTTTGAGTCCCCGCGGCTGCATGTCTCACGGCTGTTTGACAGCCACAACACATGCAGGGATTGTCTAACAGCCGTGGAGACTCAAACACATTATTTGAGCACAGAGAAGACACTCAGTTAGCACCCGAGCATGCTCAGAAAATATCTCATCCAGGCACATTCACTCATCACTAGTGGAGACCTAGATAACTGGGTCTGTTGGATCCTAATGCCATGGACGGTAGCGGTATCCATAGCAGTGGTGGGCACATTGGTTTTCAACATTTTGCACCTCTTGTAGCCAGGAGAAGTTAGACTTTTAAAGTGTACAAGTAAAAACTAAATTATATTTTCTGAAAGTACCTTGTGCCCACGTGAAGGGTTAAACTAAGATCAAAATTAAAGCATTTTGTGCTTTTCGACTCCATCTTGCTGTTTTGAGATACATTTTGTTACTAGTTTAAAGTTCATAGCTGTTATGAGACCTTGATTATTCCAGTCTGAACAAGATATGACACTGAGGGTGTATTGTTCTACGAGACCTTGACGTGCAGGCTGTTCCTGCATTCTTATAGGTTAAGAACTGTGAGCGTGTTCTTATGCTAATTGGTGGAAGTATAACTTGTAAGATTATGAAAAGTGTGACACAATAAACGGGGCTCAGAGATCTGCTCGATCCCCCCAAAACAGAGACACACGTCTCCGTCTGGTCATTTTCAGTTGCCGGCAATGCCCTGTGGATCAATTTGAAAATCACTGAGTCAACCGTGAAGGGTCACTTCAGATCCTCCCTCAATACACGCAGGTGCCTTTATACAAGTGAGCATCAAAGTGAATTTCTTAGTAAAAAAAAAAAAAAAGCACAACAAATGATATTACTAAAATTGTGACTCAAAACAGAAAATTAGATGCACCGTACCTCATTAAAATAAAAGTTAAAATAAAAGTTCAACATGCAGTTTAACGAGCAGAATCTACACTCACCGGCCACTTTATTAGGTACACCATGCTAGTAACGGGTTGGACCCCCTTTTGCCTTCAGAACTGCCTCAATTCTTCGTGGCATAGATTCAACAAGGTGCTGGAAGCATTCCTCAGAGATTTTGGTCCATATTGACATGATGGCATCACACAGTTGCCGCAGATTTGTCGGCTGCACATCCCAAAGATGCTCCATACAAGGCAGGATGGATCCATGCTTTCATGTTGTTTACGCCAAATTCTGACCCTACCATCCGAATGTCGCAGCAGAAATCGAGACTCATCAGACCAAGCAACGTTTTTCCAATCTTCTACTGTCCAATTTTTGAGCTTGCACAAATTGTAGCCTCAGTTTCCTGTTCTTAGCTGAAAGGAGTGGTACCCGGTGTGGTCTTCTGCTGCTGTAGCCCATCTGCCTCAAAGTTCGACGCACTGTGCGTTCAGAGATGCTCTTAGGCCTACCTTGGTTGTAACGGGTGGCGATTTGAGTCACTGTTGCCTTTCTATCAGCTCGAACCAGTCTGCCCATTCTCCTCTGACCTCTGGCATCAACAAGGCATTTCCGCCCACAGAACTGCCGCTCACTGGATTTTTTTTCTTTTTCGGACCATTCTCTGTAAACCCTAGAGATGGTTGTGCGTGAAAATCCCAGTAGATCAGCAGTTTCTGAAATACTCAGACCAGCCCTTCTGGCACCAACAACCATGCCACGTTCAAAGGCACTCAAATCACCTTTCTTCCCCATACTGATGCTCGGTTTGAACTGCAGGAGATTGTCTTGACCATGTCTACATGCCTAAATGCACTGAGTTGCCGCCATGTGATTGGCTGATTAGAAATTAAGTGTTAACAAGAAGTTGGACAGGTGTACCTAATAAAGTGGCCGGTGAGTGTATATGTGACACTTTTCTCTATGAATACATTAATATATCTTTTTAAAAACCCTAAGAACAGGAGAGACCAAAAATCCATTTTTACGCTGAAAAATTCATTTCTGGATTGTGTAAATTTAGGTAACAGTAACTTTGTGATGCCTTTTATGTTTCTCGGCAATTCTGAGATTTTTTCATGACACATTGAACTTTATTTTAATGTTAAATAGTGATCAGTATTTATGAAAAAGACAGCAATAAATTTATAAAAATGCAAAAATTTGCTCTTTTCACATTTTCACATGTCTGCCCTTAACCTCATCACAAGCTCCACCTGCAGGTGTTACCTGTTAAATCCCGCTGTCAGTCACTGACAGCGGCATTTAACACGCAATGGCAGAGGTTGCGTTGTTCCACTCTCCCACATCCGCCCGCGACGTTGATTTTTTTTTTTCAATGATTAGAATTTTTTATGTTCAGTTTTTCAAATTTTCAAGACACTTTCAGAAAAATATTTTTGACGCCGATTCAGTTTCGAAGTGCCTCTGAGAGACCTTTATATTACAAGTCCCCCATGAATCGCCTCAATTTTTTTCTTTTTTTATTTAAATGTGCATTTTATAGTTTTTGGTAAGTTTAACCTCTCAGTTGCTTTAATAGAACTAATGCAACACGAGATGAATAAATGAAAAATTCATTTTTCCCCATAAAAATGTAGTTTTAGATCCAATTTTTTTATTTTTAAATGGAGAAAAAAAATTACAACACTACTCTTTTTTTTAAAACAATATACGTGTTTATATATCAATGTTTTTTCACATTGAAGGGAAGAAGCACCATTTATTGGAATTGTTTACAGGCACCATGTTGCATTTGTGGAGTTCCTGAGGTACCAGAAGAGTAAGAACCCCAAAAAGTGACCTCCATTTTTGGAAGCTAAACCTTTCAGTTAACTTATCTAAAGATTTAATGAGCAATTATACCCACCAAGTGTTTCAAAGATTTTTGTAATTTTTTTTTTATGTTGACTGTGTGGCATAAGTGACATTTTTATCTTTATTGAGTGTGGGAAAATGATTATCAGGATACCAAATTTATATGGTTTTCATTATGGCTTTACATAAAACCAATTTGGGGTTTATGTGACTTTTTGAAGCTTCTTATTCCAACTTTTTATGGGATCTGGTGACATAAAAATAGCAATTCTAGTGTGTGTTTTTTTATTATTATGGTGTTTACTGGGCGAGAGAAATAGCATGAGGATTATATACAGTAGTTTGGGGCTTTGTGGACTCGATACCAAATATGTCTTGTTTATTATATTACTTTTTTTAATGATAAAATGTTTTTATGTGCTCCTACAGTAGTAATAGTTTGGGCACCCCTGGTTAAAATTACCGCTATTCTGAACAGTTAAGCAAGTTGACGATAAAATTATCTCTATAAGGCTCAAAAAACAGCATCCATGGGTTCTTCTAAGCAGCTACCTAGCACTCTGAAAATGAAAATGAAGGAGGTCCAGAAAGCAGGAGAAGGCTATAAGAAGATAGAAAAGCGTTTTTAAGTTCAGTTCGAAATATAATAAAAAATGGCAGCTAACAAGAACAGTGGAGGTCAAGAAAAGGTCTGGAAGACCAAGCAAAGTTTCAGTGAGAGCTGCTCGTAGGATTGCTACAGAGGCAAATCAGAACCCCCGCTTGACAGAAAAAGACCTTCAGAAAGATTTGGCAGACTCTGGAGTTGTGGTTAGTGATGAGCGATATCACAGAAAAAATTAATGTAAGTGCCCAAAAACAAATTGATTCACCGACTAAAGCACTAAATAAACCAATAAATCCAATACACAATAAAACGTAACATTTACTAATATTTGAGATAAAAATGACAACACTCACGACCTAAAAAAGGCTACTGTTTGGCTGAAAAAAGATACAGGGTGCACTCAGTCCCTAGTGCGTAGGCTATCTGTGCCCTACCTTGCTGCGGAGGTTAGCACCCTATAAAACCTGACTGACCAGTGTGCTATGTACTTGGTGAATCAGTTAGTGATGAGCGAGCATACTCGGTAATGCTCGTTACTCGCCCGAGCATCGCTGTATTGGCGGTACTCGGCAAGCACCGAGCATTTTTTGGGTTTGCTCGGCAGGAGCTCGGGTCCCCGACCTGCATGATTGGCGCTCTTTACAGAGCCAATCAACATGCAGGAATTGTCTGCCATGCACTGTAATGCCGTTGTGGCATTACAGTGATTGGCTGGCCGCACAGCGTCATCAGATCTATAAGAGACCTGGCGCCGCCCTGCTCATCGTATTCAGCTCCTGATTCGGACAGTGTAAGGACTGGTGCTGCCGAGATAGGGTCAGATTTGGGAGTTTATCAGTTAGTGTGGGTATACTGAAAGCAGGTAAATGGATGCAGTAACGGTCGAAGGCAGAGCAAGGGTTAACAGAGGGATTTAATATAACAGCATTACTCCACACAGGGAGGGGGTAAATGGAAGGTAGGATAATAAAACTGTATATGTTTGACTTAGGGGCAGCAGGTGTATAATAAGGTAGGGGAGAGTTCAAAGGTATCAAGCTTATCGATCTGGCGTTGATGAGGAGCAGTCTCAGAGATGATAGAGGTGTCATCCCGGCCTGAAAGCTTGAAGAATCTGGTGTTATACTGGTATGGAAGGGGCCTTGGATTCCGGTGTCGTCGGTGCTCCTGGGATGTCCGGTCGCAGGTCCTGGGTCCAAAGGGAGATCCGCTGGAGGATGAAATGCATCGACACAGCACAGGAATATGCAGGAGCAGATATGTCAGGCAGCCGCATTCTGTCTGTGGCCTTCTTGTCCCATCTGGGAGTGTACCCTCTACGGTCAGGTTGTAAGGAGGAATCACTCACAGTTAGTGGTATTACGGGAGTCAGCACTGTCAGCGATCTCTGGAAGCGTCTCCACCTGAAGACTCTGGTACGCTTCCATAGGCCACTCTGGCTTGGGCCTACTTTGTCCTGACCGTGCTGCGCAGGAGGATTCACATTCAGCCCGTGCATGCTACAGCTTCCCACCCACACTAAACTTGTTCCCACGCACTGTTGCACTTTTTTGTCCTCCATGTCCCCTGGTCTCAAGTTTAAAGGTCTGTCTGGAAAGCTAAATTTTCCCCACTGCAACTCGGGAGACAGCACCAGTGGTTCCGGACTCGTCCCGGACAAGGCATGCCGAGGCCGTCTTTCCCCCTACCTTTGTGCTTGCCATTCCACGGGCGAGATTTCTTGCAGCAGGCGTTTGCATTCTCCTATTCCTTTCACAATTTGTCACCAGACTAAATGTTCCTGATTAAAACGGTTAGGGGGTCTTCCTGTGGTTGAGCGTTCAGAGCAACGCAAACTAGGAGTCTCTGTCGAGTCCTGGGAGGTGGTTAGATTTGGTTGGACCGACAGGGCCTGGGACACGCCCGATTCAGGTAGAACAGTCATTTCTGGAATTACAGGAGCCTCAGGTGTCTCAGGCATCTCAGGTGCCCGTTCTTCTTTCTCTCCCACTGGCAATTGTTCAGCATATTCCTCTCCCTTGACCTGAATTAATGGAGGGCTTCCGGAAGGAGGAACCTCTTCTTTTTCTTTTACAATCGGATCGTGGAATTTGAGCGCCCCCACTGCCGCAGGGCCGAGGGGTACCCGGTACCGGGCCTCTCTGTCTCGATTCTGGGAGTGTCACGGTGGCTAGACCCGGTCCGTGACTCTGCTGAGGGGCGTCCAGTGAAAGTTGAGAGGGATGATGGTGTGGTGCAGGTCGCGATGAATAATGAGGACACCAGGTTGCAGTATCTTTACCTCTTTACTGAAGGCTTCAGGATCCTCAATCCGGAGTACGGTTAACAGAGCTGGCTGAGACCGGCCAGTCCGATGGCACTTCCAGAGTTCCCTTTGCAGGTGGAAATCTGTGCCTACCTTCTAGGGCTTGTGTGTTGTAGTCCTTCCCTGCTTAGCACCACGGGATAGTCCTCACAACTGTTGTGTCTGTTTCTGAAGTTCCCTCACAACTGATTCTGATGTTCTTCTCCGTCCCCCAGATGATATGGCTAGGACGCACCCGTATTACGGGTAGGCCTGGAGTTCTTCCGGGACCCTAGAGTCGCCCCTCTCCAACTGTTGCCCCCTATGTCTGCTTAGGTGATTTAGGTGAGACAGCCCGCCTATAACTGACTGTCCTGCCATAGGTTTGAAGTAAGGCTTGGAGCTCAATACTTCCTCGGCGCTTCCGGCCACCGGCTACGCGCCTCAGTAGGATGTTGCCTCGGTCTTACAGCACGACTCCTACTGGTGTTATCTCCTTGTTGCGTTGATCTCGTTTCTCACTCTTCACAATAAACCTCGCTTCTTGTCCTTTCTTGGGGTACCGCCGCAATGAAGTGCAGGCGCGGTCCCGTAACGTTCTTTCTGTTCGCTAGGCCTCTGTCAGGATCCCACCCCTGACAGGGACCCCCCCTGAATCTTCCCCTGCAACACCCTCTGGATGTTGCCTGGTTCCAAACCAGTCAGCTTTCTGTCTAACTTCCTATCTAACCCCCAGTTTTACCAGATTGTGAGGAGTGGCCTAATACATAGCACCCTTAGCTCCCCCTGGAGGCCAGACTGTGAAGTGTATTGGTGTCTGTGATACCTGGTCAGGTGAACTCCTTCAGTGCCATCAGACGTACCAACGCCTCCCTTAGCAGCGGAGCATCAGTACTGCAACTACCAGGACTCTGGGGCGCTGCCCCCCCCCCCCCCCCGGTTAAATCCAGTACTCCTGGACTGGGAAGAAAACAACAATACATGTCAGCAAAAAGACATACAATTTTTGAAATGCAATAACAAGTAAATTTTGAACAAAGCTTCCCTTTATGGGAGGTGAGGACACTTGAACGTTACAAACATGGTTAAATATTTTAAATAACATACTATAAATAACTTCTGTTACCCAACCGGGTATTCTACTTAGTGCAATCACTGAACAATAATTTAACTTTGCCTCTAAGGACGTATAAGCTGAATCCACTAAAGGCTTACTATAAAACACTATAAGGCTAATCAACTTTTCTTCATTTTCCAACTTTACATTCGCAGGACCGCCTGTCTATCTGCCCCAGGCCTACTGCCTCTCGCTCTGTTGCAGGACCGCCCCATTCCTCATCCGGGCCTACTGCCTTTCTGCTACTATACACAGTATAGAACTTACTTTCCGTACTCACCATGAAGGAAACGTAGCGCTGTTACGATTTGCCGGCTTGGAAAAGGTGAGACTTCCTCCACAAGGGGGAGATTTGAACAGATTGCTCTTACAAAGGGAAGGAAAATGGATTTTACGAGTGAACGCAACAGGTCCTATGGGCCTCAATGAGAGATCTGATATGTCTATATTTTTATAAAGTAATAAGTAGGTTAATTCATATGCTAGAGTAATAATTATGTAAGTTAGAGTCACCAATTTATGTAAATTATTGTTTTTAAACATGTTTGTTCATTTTATCTGATTAGTAAGTTAGAGGTAGCCTTGCTGACGCTGGAGTAGGGGCGGGTTCTGTACAACAGGTAGTTGTTACAAGTTCCCCCTCCTCCCAGTCTTTTCTTAGACCCGTAGAAGCGCACAAGCGCGAAACGGCCGTCGTCTGGTGACTCTTCCGTTCTCCCGTGAGACCTTGCTAATTTTTAATGCCACAATAAAGACTGAATTGTTCTTCAGACGGTGAGTGCTCTTTTCTATTTTTTTGTACTACATTATGGACTACAATGTTTTCTAGGAGCACCCGAGTCCGTTATACTGGCAGTCTCATGCAGCAAGTTTCGGCTTAAGGCCGGAGACACACTGGTGCGAGAGACGGCCGAGTCTCGCTGGTTAAAAGCAAGCTGTGGCACCTGCATTCCGGAGCTGAGCGTGCAGCTCCATGTATTGCTATGGAGCCGCACGCTCCGCTCCGGAGTGCAGGTGCCACAGCTTGCTTTTAACCAGCGAGACTCGGCCGTCTCTCGCACCAGTGTGTCTCCGGCCTTACCCTGAGTCTCTGATTAGACCAGCTGCTGGTGCGGATTTTCTTGTTTTTTTCATTGGAATCAGTGTTTTCTGCCTTTGATCCAGCACGCAGTTTTATTGGGTCATTTTCATTGAGACAATTTGAGGGTAACAACAGCAATATTGTATACCCATAAGCATGGATTCTACTGCAGTGCCAGTGTCTGGTGGCCTCCTAGCAGGCAGGGAGAACGTCGCTTCTTATTTCTCGGAGATTGAACAGCGTGAGGACATATATTCCCTCAGCACAAAGTCACAAAGAACATAAATTATTTAATTTGGCTGAACGAGAAGTAAATTTATTTTGGACAAATAATTCTTTAAAGTCTTATTCAGACTGTGGGAGGGTCCCTAGAGGCCTTAGAGTAAACAAAGAGTTATCCCAGTTTAGAGACAATGTTCAGTTTACTAAAGAGTGGGAAAAAATCCTACTCAAATGTTCACAAGATTTGCTTCAGCTCGTTTTACAGCAGAATCTAACGAATTATGAAACAGTTAATATGGAACTAACCAAAACAAAAGAGGAAATTAAAACAAGACTTTCAGAAAATCAATGGTCCTCATTGGAGAAAAAATTGGACAATAAGATGGTGTTACTCCAAGTGGATATAAAACAAAAAAAACGGGACAAGTTTATCCGTGATAAAGCTGATTTTGAATCCAACCAGATTTTTTCATGGAATAAGAATAAAAACTTCCAGAATCAACGTAGGTCATTTAGACCCAGAGCTAACAGATTTTACAAAAGAAACACAAAAAGAGACTATTTGACCACAGACTCAGACTCGAGTGTAAATGATGAAAGTATCACGTCCATTCAGGCTTCCACCAGTGAATCTCTCCCACAACAGGTGGCCCCTTTAGGCGGAGGACGCGCCGAGGTGGTAGAAAACATGGAGCCCGACAATCAACGGAAAAGAAAGACAGTATCTTGGAAACGGACATACCAACCGCCGCATTATCAACAACGATAGTTAATCTATCTTCTCATGTATTAAATGCGGCACAATTTTCGGTGTTGTCAAAAGGCTTAAGTTACAGTTTACCTGAAGACTTCGACATTGTTGACTTTAAAATAGATTTATTTAGAGCAGTAAGAAAAATTCATTTATTTAAACATTTTGCTTCCACTACAGGTACAGCTCCCAATAAATTCCCAGGTGAAGTTCCTTGTACTATAGGACCGCTGGGTTTCATGGTGGATCAGAGAGAAGATAGAGAGCTCTTAAATGATGTTCATCTTTTGCTCAGTTTGACCAATCCAGAAGGGGAAGTAGCTAGAGTACAGACCGTAGATACAACACCGTTTACAGGAGGTATACCCTCGACTTTTATGCCTCCGATAGCACCGGGAAACCTAATAGATGCTTTTGAAACTCAGGTAATTAAAGAAGTAGACGCCTTGTTGTACAAAAAATCACCTCCCAATTTAACTACGGTAGAAAAAACTGCCTTGAAGGAAATAAGTAGCTGGACAGACACTATAATACGTACAGCAGATAAGGGGGGCAATACCGTTTTGCTCTCAAAATCCTTCTACATGTCAGAAGCACTAACCCAGTTAGCTAAAACTGACACATATCAGAAATTAAAATCAGATCCTACAGTAAAATACAAAAATGAGTTACGTACATTTTTAAGAACTTATGTAGAGGGGGGCACGCTCTCAGCAAAACAAGCAGAAAAATTACTTCCCAATTTTCCTAAAAAAGCACATTGGTACCACGTACCGAAAATACACAAATCTATAGAAGCACCACCAGGTCGCCCTATTGTTTCTGGGGTGGGTTCATTGACGGAACCCCTATCACGATATTTAGACTGGCTTTTACATCCTTTACTCCCCGATATCCCAACCTATATACGAGATACAAAGAATTTTTTAGAAGTGATAAAAAACTTCACATGGCAGGAGAGCTTTAATTTAGCTTCTATTGACATAGGAAGCTTGTATACCCGTATTCCGCAAGGTTTAGGTGTAGAAGCAGTGAGAGAAGTTTTATCCAGCACTGCGACGGATCCCAACACCATAAGATTTATCTGCGACGGTTTACAGTTTGTGTTAACACACAATGCGTTTCAATTTGACTCCACCTGGTTTCTTCAAGTAGAAGGGACTGCAATGGGTACGCCCGTAGCATGTACCCTAGCAAATTTGTTTTTGGCAGTTTTTGAGAACCGGTATGTATATGCAGATTTGAATCCCTTTTTGGGTAATATAAAACTCTTTGTGAGATTTGTGGATGACACCTTCATTATATGGGATGGGACAAAGGATGAGTTTGATCAGTTTGTTAGGTATCTAGAGCAAGTTAACACTATGAATATGAGGTTAACGTCGGTTTTTGGTGGACAATTTCTAGAATTTCTGGATGTTAAATTGCGAATTAATGAGGGCAAGATAGAGACCGAGGTGTTCCGAAAACCTTCAGCAACAAATTCTCTTCTACATTACAATAGCGCACACCCGCAGTATACAAAAAACTCCCTTCCTTATAGTCAATTTTTAAGGGTAAAAAGGGTCAACAGTACAGAAGAAGGTTATATAAGACAATCACGGGAGTTATATAATAGATTTAGAGCGCGAGGTTACCCTTGTACTGTATTGGAGAAAGCCAGAACTAAAGCTGAAACAAAAAACAAAGGGTTTCCACAACAGGTGAAGAACAATAATGTAGCAAAAAGATTTGTCTTTAGTTTTAAATTCGGCCCCATGGATAATTGCATTAGGTCTGCCATAAGAAAAAGCTGGCACATTTTAGAAAAGGATCCTACTCTAGCACAACCCACCAGTCAGGGACCCTTGTTTGCGTGCCGTAGAGGCAAGAATTTAAAAGATATTCTAGTACGCAATAGAGTAGTCACTGAGCAACACAACTGGTTAGAGTCGGGGACCCCAGAGGGTAATTACAAATGTGGACAGTGTAATTTCTGCAAGCTCCATATAGTTGGAAAAACAATACAAATAGGTCCTGTTTGTCATAGAGTCTGCGATTTTATAACATGTAAAACCACACATGTAGTTTATACACTATTTTGTCCCTGCGGTTTCTATTATGTGGGGAAAACCATTCGTCCCCTCTTTGTAAGAGTCAGAGAACATTCTAATTCGATTAACACAGGCAAAGGAGTTCCTCGGTTAATTAACCATTTCCGTACTCACCATGAAGGAAACGTAGCGCTGTTACGATTTGCCGGCTTGGAAAAGGTGAGACTTCCTCCACAAGGGGGAGATTTGAACAGATTGCTCTTACAAAGGGAAGGAAAATGGATTTTACGAGTGAACGCAACAGGTCCTATGGGCCTCAATGAGAGATCTGATATGTCTTTATTTTTATAAAGTAATAAGTAGGTTAATTCATATGCTAGAGTAATAATTATGTAAGTTAGAGTCACCAATTTATGTAAATTATTGTTTTTAAACATGTTTGTTCATTTTATCTGATTAGTAAGTTAGAGGTAGCCTTGCTGACGCTGGAGTAGGGGCGGGTTCTGTACAACAGGTAGTTGTTACAAGTTCCCCCTCCTCCCAGTCTTTTCTTAGACCCGTAGAAGCGCACAAGCGCGAAACGGCCGTCGTCTGGTGACTCTTCCGTTCTCCCGTGAGACCTTGCTAATTTTTAATGACACAATAAAGACTGAATTGTTCTTCGGATGGTGAGTGCTCTTTTCTATTTTTTTGTACTACATTATGGACTACAATGTTTTCTAGGAGCACCCGAGTCCGTTATACTGGCAGTCTCATGCAGCAAGTTTCGGCTTTACCCTGAGTCTCTGATTAGACCAGCTGCTGGTGCGGATTTTCTTGTTTTTTTCATTGGAAACAGTATAGAACTTATCTACCTTCTCTCAGTTCAAGATCACCGAGCCATCTCTGTATGGCTCCCAGGAGGACTCACCGACTAACCCCGTACGGGTTCACTTCCTGTCCTCATTCTCTAACACATTACTAAACATTTATTACAATCAACTGACTGACTACATATAACTTTTACATGTAAGCATTATTACTACTTCTTTTAAGGCATTATTATACTTTAAGTGCTTTTGGTGAACGTTCCCTTTAAGAGGGGACTAAGTCTCTTGGAGGTAGTGCAACTTCTCAAGCTGCAAGTTCGTGTAAGGCAGGGACTCCTGTACTGTTTCCAGGAACAGTTTCTTCGCAAAGAGTCCTTTTCCTTGTAAAACCAGTAGGGAGCACCTTTAAGAAGGTGCAAACTATTTACAATAAGTTTGTAATCATTCAGTGTTCATGATCCAGCAGTTCTTTTCAACAGTGATGAACAGGAAACAAAACCAAAAAAGGAAAAATAGGGATCCCGGATAAACTAAGGGATCCCTTTAAGAGTTAACCCTAGTCGGGTTGTAGCAGCAGAAAGACACATGAAAGACGAACAGTTAACTATATACAATTTGTAAAGCATTTCAGAGCTTCATAGTAAGTTGCAAGACATCAGCCGATAGTGGACGTCTCCTGACCGCGGAGGCTTCGGTCCCTGGTCTCTGGCTGATGCGGTGTCAATGTCAGTGGTTGGTCTCTCGGGTGCAGTTAGATCACCCGGTGTCTGGATTCGAAGGCTAACCCTGGTTGCTAGCTCGGTAGCCGCAACAAGGCGTACTGTGGCAATAGTAGCAAGATCAGTCAAGTCCGGATCGGTCATGGTCGGGGCCACAGGTGACACCTCCACAGGCCCACATCGTTGGACGTTCCGAGCGCACCATCCTTGTGCACTCCGGTGGCGGGTGTAGGTCACCTGGTCCCCCCTTTGCAACAATGGATCACCATATCGGTTGCGAAAGGGAGTCTTCACATTGTAACTGGTAACGAAGACGTCAGTCGGTAGTCCCGGTTCCTGTATGGAGCCCCAACCCCGCTTTGGGTGAAAGGCCAGCACAGTTCCCTGCTTTACCACGTCTTTCCTGCCGTGCGTAGCACCCCCTCTGAGCTCACGTCTAGCGGTTTCCCCATCGTCGTTGGTAACGGAGGCACCAGCTTCTCCATAGTGTCGGGGGTCATCACCACCAGCTCCGCTGAGAGGAATCGGTCACTGTCGGGGTGGGGAGCGATCGGGGGAGCAGGGACGCTTTCCATACCTGCGTCTGATGTGGTTCCACCGATGTCGATCTGTTCCGTTGACGAGGACACTGGAATCGGCTGCAGCCCGGACCGCGGTTCCTCCAGGGCGACCTCCTGGCACAACTCCGACTTCCATTGCTTCGCAACGGCTGGCTCCATGTTCGGGATAGGCTGGCTCGGCTCCGCTGCCTGTAGCTCCAGGAGGTCCGGATCCTCCAGCTGCGGTGGGTTCGAGTCCGTCTCCGATGGACGAGGACAATCCTGGATCACTACATCGCCGCTCAGGTACTTGCTGGTCACCTTTGCTGTCTCGAGATCGGCAGCCGTGCATGCACCTGACTCCGCCATTTCTTCGAGGCCGAGGCCACTCTGGTCTTGGCTCTTGCCGTTGCAAGCCAGGGGGCGATTCCTCTCTAGTTCTGGGCAGGTCGTCATCTCGCAGCAGAAGTCGGAGGGGGTGGTCACCACTTTTGGCGCCGTTTCGATAGTCTCCGCCCATGGCACGCCCTTCTTCTTCGGCACAGCAATGGCGGCGGTTTTGGCGGGAATTTTTGGCGGCAAGTGGCAATACACAGTCTTTGCAATAAGTCACAGTCCAAGCACAATAAATCACAGTTCCAAGGCACACATGACCTGATTCTTCAGGCTTAAGTAAATCCTGTTCGTGACGCCAAGTTGGAGTGCCCCCACTGCCGCAGGGCCGAGGGGTACCTGGTACCGGGCCTCTCTGTCTCGATTCTGGGAGTGTCACGGTGGCTAGACCCGGTCCGTGACCCTGCTGAGGGGCGTCCAGTGAAAGTTGAGAGTGATGATGGTGTGGTGCAGGTCGCGATGAATAACGAGGACACCAGGTTGCAGTCTCTTTACCTCTTTACTGAAGGCTTCAGGATCCTCAATCCGGAGTACGGTTAACAGGGCTGGCTGAGACCGGCCGGTCCGATGGCACTTCCAGAGTTCCCTTTGCAGGTGGAAATCTGTGCCTACCTTCTAGCGCTTGTGTGTCGTAGTCCTTCCCTGCTTAGCACCATGGGATAGTCCTCACAACTGTTGTGTCTGTTTCTAAAGTTCCCTCACAACTGATTCTGATGTTCTTCTCCGTCCCCCAGATGATATGGCTAGGACGCACCCGTATGACAGGTTGGCCTGGAGTTCTTCCGGGACCCTAGAGTCGCCCCTCTCCAACTGTTGCCCCCTATGTCTGCTTAGGTGATTTAGGTGAGACAGCCCGCCTATAACTGACTGTCCTGCCATAGGTTTGAAGTAAGGCTTGGAGCTCAATACTTCCTCGGCGTTTCCGGCCACTGGCCATGCGCCTCAGTAGGATGTTGCCTCGGTCTTACAGCACGACTCCTACTGGTGTTATCTCCTTGTTGCGTTGATCTCGTTTCTCACTCCACAATAAACCTCGCTTCTTGTCCTTTCTTGGGGTACCGCCGCAATGAAGTGCAGGCGCGGTCCCGTAATGTTCTTTCTGTTCGCTAGGCCTCTGTCAGGATCCCACCCCTGACAGGGACCCCCCTGAATCTTCCCCTGCAACACCCTCTGCTACAGGATGTTGCCTGGTTCCAACCCAGTCAGCTTTCTGTCTAACTTCCTATCTAACCCCCAGTTTTACCAGATTGTGAGGAGTGGCCTAATACATAGCACCCTTAGCTCCCCCTGGAGGCCAGACTGTGAAGTGTATTGGTGTCTGTGATACCTGGTCAGGTGAACTCCTTCAGTGCCATCAGACGTACCAACACCCCCCTTAGCGGTGGAGCATCAGTACTGCAATGACCAGGACTCTGGGGCGCTGCACGATACACACAGCCGGAGCATGTTTCAATGCACCACACGGGAAAGGGCACCTTCTTCTTCTTCTGGTCGAATTTCGTAGACTGGCCCTCCAGGGTGGACCCGACGTATGACCTGGTGTGGTGTTTCTTCCCACCAATAGATGAGCTTGTTTCATGAGTGTTTTTCTCTCACCAGCACCCGATCTCCGGCCTGTAGAGCTGTCCCTCGCAGTGGGGCCACTGCAACATGTTCCAACTCTTGAAACCTAGTCCATACCAGGTGATGCAGTCTGCAATTGATGCCGATGTTCTCGCACCCGGTTGGACACCCCCGTTTGCGGATAGTTCTCCTTTGGGTCCAGCTCAGTAATCTCCTTGCCAGACCTGCCGAAAAGTAGGGAGTAAGGTGTGTGTCCCATAGTGTTATGGACTCTGTTGTTATATACCCACACCAGCTCTGGCACAAATTCCTGCCATTGGGCCTTACGATCCTCCTCCAGGGTCCTCAATATTTGAATGAGGGTGCGGTTGAAACATTCACAGGCCCCATTGCCCTGAGGGTGGTAAGGTGTTGTCCGCGACTTTTCAATCTGGTATAAGCAATGCAGCTCTTCCATCACTTTCCCCAGGAAGCAGGCTTCCTGATCTGAATGTATCCTCTTCAGACAACAGTACACTTGGATGAAATTTTTAAAGATGGCATGGGCTGCGAACTCTGCAGTTTGGTCTCGAGTTGGGGTCACTACTGCAAATTTAGTAAAATGATCCACCATCACCAGACAATGTTCGTATTCTTGGCAGGCTGGTCCAATCGTTACATAGTTGATCATCAGTACGTCGATCGGGGATGAGGTCACCACCGTCTGGATAGGGGCTCTATGTTCTGGGGGCTTGGACAGCTCACAGCTCCTGCACTGCCGGCACACCTCTTCAACCGCCGTTCTCAGCAGGGGATGATAAACTGTTTTCTGCAACCAGTGCAGGGTTTTTTCCATGACCAAAATATGCTCCTTTTTCATGGGCCTCCCTTGCTACTTCATGCGCAAGTGTTTCCGGGATCACCACCTGCCAGGCAATGGACAAAGCTTTCTATGGTTGGATTTTCCTGTACAGAAGCCCATCTTTAAGATATAACCTTTCCCACTGTCGAAGTATTTGTAGGGCCTCGGCGGTCAGGGCTTCTCTCTCGTTCTTGTTGGGCAGTTGTTGTTGGGCCACCCAAAGCCGGATTTGCGTGAGTTCTCCATCTTGTTGGATCCTTACCCATTCATCACAAGGCTGTCTCAGTATACTTTTTGAGAGGTCTTGCGTTGCTGCCAACGTCCTGACAGTACTCCAGAAGACAGAAATTTCCTCATCCTCAAGTTCTTCATCCTGATTGGGACCAGGCTTTTTCGTGTGTGACTCTGGACAATGCGTCTGCATGGGTGTTTTCGGCTCCTCGATGGTAAGCGATTTTATATCAATATTTTGCCATCCTGGCTACCCAGGGTTGCTCTAGAGCCCCTAATTTCGCATTCTCCAGATGAGCCAACAGGTAATTATCAGTACATACTAGCACTTCAGACCCTGCCAAGTATTCTGCAAATTTCTCTGTCATAGTTCACACCAGTGCCAGTAGCTCCAACTTGAATAAGCTGTAATTGTCGGGATTTCGCTCGGAGTCATGGGGGGAGCAACTCGCATATGCAATCACCCGTTCTTTTCCTTCTTGGATTTGTGACAACACCGCTCCTAGTACTTGCAGGCTGCCATCCGTATGCAAAATGAAGGGCTGCGAGAAGTCAACATAGGCCAACACTGGTGCTTCTGTCAGGGCAGTTTTTAGAGTTTGGAATGCCTGTACCTGCTGTTCTCCCCACTGTATGTCCCGATTCTTTGCCCCTGACGGGGCGCCTCTCAACAGTTCCTGGAGTGGATTCTGTTGTGAATTTGGATTCTGGGCTCCCCCGGTGGCTACTGGTGGAATTGAACTTGTGACATCATCTTCCCTGTTCACCTGTTCTGATTAGATCTGGGTGTCGCTATATAACCTGGCTTCTCTGTTAGATGCTTGCCGGTCAACAATGTTATCAGAAGCCTCTCTGTGCTTGTTCCTGCTCCCAGACATCTACTAGATAAGTTGGACATTCGTCCATGTTTTGTTTTTGTATTTTGGTTCCAGTTCACAGCTGCAGTTTCGTTACTGTGTCTGGAAAGCTCTTGTTGATCAGGAATTGCCACTCTGGTATTATGAGTTAATGCCAGAGTCCTAAAGTAATTTCTGGATGTGTTTTGTTAGGGTTTTCTACTGACCATGAAAGTATGCTTTCTGTCTTCTGCTATCTAGAAAGCGGACCTCAAATTTGCTAAAACTATTTTCCTGCTGCGTTTGTTGTTTCATCTCATATCACCGCCAATATATGTGGGGGGCTTCTGTCTCCTTTTTGGGCATTTCTCTAGAGGTGAGTCAGGTCTTATATTTCCCTCTGCTAGCATTATTTAGTTCTCCGGCCGGCGCTGGGCATATAGGGATAAAAAGTAGGACATGCTACCTGGCTACTTCTAGATGATGCGGTAGGTTTAGTTCATGGTCAGTATAGTTACATCTTCCAAGAGCTTGTTCCTATTGAGGCTTATGCTAGTTCTCTGGCCATGGAGAGCATGACAGTTTGACCGGCCCACTAAAGGGTTAAAATCCTTGGCTGAGAAAGGAGAGAAATAAGAAGTCTGCTGAAAATTTTTTTTTTTTTTTTTTTTTTTTTTTTTTTTTTCTCTAGTAGTTAGTGTGCTCTTAATTGGATCACTTGCCAGTCTGTCTATGCTGCAGTCTTTCTTTTTTTTCTCTCTCCTTCTAATCTTTGAATGGCTCTATGTTCACCTGTCTATAATGGATCTACAGAGTGTAACTGCAGGTTTGAATAATCTCGCCACGAAAGTACAAAGTTTGCAAGATTTTGTTGTTCATGCTCCGGTATCAGAGCCGAGAATTCCTTTGCCGGAATTCTTCTCAGGGAATAGATCTAGCTTTCAGAATTTTAGAAATAATTGTAAGTTATTTTTGTCCCTGAAATCTCGTTCTGCTGGAGACCCTGCACAGCAGGTTGGGATTGTGATTTCCTTGCTCCGCGGCGACCCTCAAGATTGGGCTTTTGCATTGGCACCAGGGGATCCTGCGTTGCTCAATGTGGATGCGTTTTTTCTGGCCTTGGGCTTGCTGTATGAGGAACCTCATTTGGAACTTCAGGCAGAAAAAACTTTGATGTCCCTATCGCAGGGGCAAGATGAAGCTGAAATTTACTGCCAAAAATTCCGTAAATGGTCTGTGCTTACTCAGTGGAATGAGTGTGCCTTGGCGGCTACTTTCAGAGAGGGTCTCTCTGATGCCATTAAGGATGTTATGGTGGGGTTCCCTGTGCCTGCGGGTCTGAATGAGTCCATGACAATGGCCATTCAGATCGATAGGCGTCTGCGGGAGCGCAAACCAGTGCACCATCTGGCGGTGTCCACTGAGAAGACGCCAGAAAACATGCAGTGTGATAGAATTCTGTCCAGAAGCGAGCGGCAGAATTTTAGACGGAAAAATGGGTTGTGTTTCTATTGTGGGGATTCTACTCATGTTATATCAGCATGCTTTAAGCGTACTAAAAAGCTTGATAAATCCGTTCCCATTGGCACTTTACAGTCTAAGTTTATTTTGTCTGTGACCCTGATTTGCTCTTTGTCATCTATTACTACGGACGCCTATATCGACTCTGGCGCCGCTTTGAGTCTTATGGATTGGTCCTTTGCCAATCGTTGTGGGTATGATTTAGAGCCTTTGGAGACTCTTATTCCTCTGAAGGGGATTGACTCCACCCCATTGGCTAATAATAAACCACAATACTGGACACAAGTGACTATGTGTATTAATCCGGATCACCAGGAGACTATTCGTTTTCTGGTGCTGTATAATCTACATGATGATTTGGTGCTGGGATTGCCATGGCTGCAGTCTCACAACCCAGTCCTTGACTGGAGAGCTATGTCTGTGTTGAGCTGGGGATGTAAGGGGACTCATGGGGACGTACCTTTGGTGTCCATTTCATCATCTATTCCCTCTGAAATCCCTGAGTTCCTGTCTGATTATCGTGACGTCTTTGAAGAACCCAAGCTGGGTTCACTACCTCCGCACCGTGAGTGCGATTGTGCTATAGATTTAATTCCGGGTAGTAAATACCCAAAGGGTCGTTTATTTAATCTGTCTGTGCCTGAACATACTGCTATGCGAGAATATATAAAGGAGTCCTTGGAAAAGGGACATATTCGTCCATCGTCATCTCCCTTAGGAGCCGGTTTTTTCTTTGTGTCAAAAAAAGACGGCTCTTTGAGACCATGTATTGATTATCGGCTTTTGAATAAAATCACGGTTAAATATCAATACCCATTGCCGTTGCTGACTGATTTGTTTGCTCGCATAAAGGGGGCCAAGTGGTTCTCTAAGATTGATCTCCGTGGGGCGTATAATTTGGTGCGGATCAGGCAGGGGGATGAGTGGAAAACCGCATTTAATACGCCCGAGGGCCACTTTGAGTATTTGGTGATGCCTTTTGGTCTTTCTAATGCCCCTTCAGTCTTCCAGTCCTTTATGCATGATATTTTCCGCGATTTTTTGGATAAATTTATGATAGTGTATCTGGATGATATTCTGATTTTTTCGGATGATTGGGACTCTCATGTCCGGCAAGTTAAGAGGGTTTTTCAGGTTTTGCGGTCTAATTCTCTGTGTGTCAAGGGTTCTAAGTGCGTTTTTGGGGTTCAGAGAATTTCCTTTTTGGGATATATTTTTTTCTCCCTCTTCCATTGAGATGGATCCTGTCAAGGTTCAAGCTATTTGTGATTGGACGCAGCCCTCTTCTCTTAAAAGTCTTCAGAAATTTTTGGGCTTTGCCAACTTTTATCGTCGATTTATTTCTGGTTTTTCGGATGTCGTTAAGCCATTGACCGATTTGACTAGACAGGGTGCTGATGTTGCTAATTGGTCCCCTGATGCTGTGGAGGCCTTTCAGGAGCTTAAGCGCCGTTTTTCTTCTGCCCCTGTGTTGCGTCAGCCTGATGTGACTCTTCCTTTTCAGGTTGAGGTCGACGCTTCTGAGATCGGGGCTGGGGCAGTGTTGTCGCAGAAAAGTTCTGACTGCGCCGTGATGAGGCCTTGTGCCTTCTTTTCCCGTAAATTTTCGCCCGCTGAGCGGAATTATGATGTTGGGAATCGGGAGCTTTTGGCCATGAAGTGGGCGTTTGAGGAGTGGCGCCATTGGCTCGAGGGGGCCAGACATCAGGTGGTGGTATTGACTGACCACAAAAATTTGATCTATCTTGAGACCGCCAGGCGCCTGAATCCTAGACAGGCGCGCTGGTCATTATTTTTCTCTCGGTTTAATTTTGTGGTATCGTACCTACCGGGTTCTAAGAATGTTAAGGCGGATGCCCTTTCTAGGAGTTTTGAGCCTGATTCACCCGGCAACTCTGACCCCACAGGTATTCTTAAGGAGGGAGTTATCTTGTCAGCCGTTTCTCCAGACCTGCGGCGGGCCTTGCAGGAGTTTCAGGCGGATAGACCGGATCGTTGTCCGCCTGATAGGTTGTTTGTTCCTGATGATTGGACCAGTAGAGTCATCTCTGAGGTACATTCTTCTGCATTGGCAGGTCATCCTGGAATTTTTGGTACCAGGGATTTGGTGGCAAGATCCTTCTGGTGGCCTTCCCTGTCACGAGATGTGCGAGGCTTTGTGCAGTCTTGTGACGTTTGTGCTCGGGCCAAGCCTTGTTGTTCTCGGGCTAGTGGATTATTGTTGCCCTTGCCTATTCCTAAGAGGCCTTGGACACACATCTCGATGGATTTTATTTCAGATCTGCCTGTTTCTCAGAAGATGTCTGTCATCTGGGTGGTGTGTGACCGTTTTTCTAAGATGGTCCATTTGGTTCCCCTGCCCAAATTGCCTTCTTCTTCCGAGTTGGTGCCCCTGTTTTTTCAAAATGTTGTTCGTTTGCATGGTATTCCTGAGAATATCGTTTCTGACAGAGGAACCCAATTTGTGTCTAGATTTTGGCGGGCATTCTGTGCTAGGATGGGCATAGATTTGTCTTTTTCGTCTGCTTTTCACCCTCAGACTAATGGCCAGACCGAGCGGACTAATCAGACCCTGGAGACATATCTGAGGTGTTTTGTGTCTGCTGACCAGGATGATTGGGTTGCTTTTTTGCCATTGGCGGAGTTCGCCCTCAATAATCGGGCCAGCTCTGCCACTTTGGTGTCCCCGTTTTTCTGTAATTCGGGGTTCCACCCTCGATTTTCCTCCGGTCAGATGGAATCCTCGGATTGTCCTGGAGTGGATGCGGTGGTGGAGAGATTGCATCATATCTGGGGGCAGGTGATGGACAATTTAAAGTTGTCCCAGGAGAAGACTCAGCTTTTTGCCAACCGTCACCGTCGTGTTGGTCCTCGGCTTTGTGTTGGAGATTTGGTGTGGTTGTCTTCTCGTTTTGTCCCTATGAGGGTCTCATCTCCTAAGTTTAAGCCTCGGTTCATCGGTCCGTATAAAATATTGGAGATTCTTAACCCTGTTTCCTTCCGTTTGGACCTCCCTGCATCCTTTTCTATTCATAACGTTTTTCATCGGTCGTTATTGCGCAGGTATGAGGCACCGGTTGTGCCTTCCGTTGAGCCTCCTGCTCCGGTGTTGGTTGAGGGTGAGTTGGAGTACGTTGTGGAAAAAATCCTAGACTCCCGTGTTTCCAGACGGAGACTCCAGTATCTGGTCAAGTGGAAGGGATACGGCCAGGAGGATAATTCTTGGGTCACTGCATCTGATGTTCATGCCTCTGATCTGGTTCGTGCCTTTCATAGGGCCCATCCTGATCGCCCTGGTGGTTCTGGTGAGGGTTCGGTGCCCCCTCCTTGAGGGGGGGGTACTGTTGTGAATTTGGATTCTGGGCTCCCCCGGTGGCTACTGGTGGAATTGAACTTGTGACATCATCTTCCCTGTTCACCTGTTCTGATTAGATCTGGGTGTCGCTATATAACCTGGCTTCTCTGTTAGATGCTTGCCGGTCAACAATGTTATCAGAAGCCTCTCTGTGCTTGTTCCTGCTCCCAGACATCTACTAGATAAGTTGGACATTCGTCCATGTTTTGTTTTTGTATTTTGGTTCCAGTTCACAGCTGCAGTTTCGTTACTGTGTCTGGAAAGCTCTTGTTGATCAGGAATTGCCACTCTGGTATTATGAGTTAATGCCAGAGTCCTAAAGTAATTTCTGGATGTGTTTTGTTAGGGTTTTCTACTGACCATGAAAGTATGCTTTCTGTCTTCTGCTATCTAGAAAGCGGACCTCAAATTTGCTAAAACTATTTTCCTGCTGCGTTTGTTGTTTCATCTCATATCACCGCCAATATATGTGGGGGGCTTCTGTCTCCTTTTTGGGCATTTCTCTAGAGGTGAGTCAGGTCTTATATTTCCCTCTGCTAGCATTATTTAGTTCTCCGGCCGGCGCTGGGCATATAGGGATAAAAAGTAGGACATGCTACCTGGCTACTTCTAGATGATGCGGTAGGTTTAGTTCATGGTCAGTATAGTTACATCTTCCAAGAGCTTGTTCCTATTGAGGCTTATGCTAGTTCTCTGGCCATGGAGAGCATGACAGGATTCGCGATATGTGTGAAATTCTTCATGAACCGTCAGTATTAGCTAGTTAGTCCCAAGAAGGTCGTTACATCCTTTACTGTCTTCAGGGTAGGCCAGTCTCGAACCGCTGCGATCTTCTCTGGGGATGGTCTTACTCCTTCAGCCGAAACCATATGCCCCAGGTGTTCAATCTTGGTACGTTAACAGATGGCACTTGGAAGGTTTCACCTTTAGGCCGTGTCTTTGGAGCCGGCTCAATACGTGCTCTAATCGTTGCAGATGTTCCTCAAATGTGCCAGCATAGGCGATTATGTCATCCAGATAGATCAGCGTGGCTTCAAAATTCAGGTCCTCCAGACACTTCTCCATAAGTTGTTGAAAAGTTCCCGGAGCATTCGCCAGTCAAAAAGGCATTCGGTTAAATTCAAATAGACCCATTGGTAATATAAAGGCCGTCTTCGCTCTGTCGTGCTCCGATATTGGTACTTGCCAGTAGCCACTTGCCAAATCCAGTGTGGAGAAATACTTTGTGTATGTTATGGCAGAGAGATACTCTTCTACACGGGGCAGCGTATACGAGTCTCGAATGGTACAGGCATTTAACGTGCGGTAGTCTAGGTTTCATCTTTTTTTCAGACAAGGACAATCGGAGCGGCCCACGGGCTCTGGCTTTCCCAGATCACACCATTCTGTAACATCTGGGAGAGCATCCCTTTCACCTCCTGATATAGTTGTGGAGGGATCTGCCGATAGCGATCTCTTTTATAGGTTCTGCTTGCCCTGTTGGAATCTTGTGGGTGATGGCGGTGGTACAGCCAAAGTCGTCTTCATGCTGGGCGAACATATCTCGATAGCATCCCAGTAGGACTTCCACTTGTTATATCTGATGTTATAAACCCAGAAAGTTCAGCCCTTGTTCTATCAAGGATTTTCTGTCCCTCTTTTTGCTGTAATGGCTTTGACAGGGAGAGAGCTTCTATGGCTACAATCCAAGGATCTTCCTTTTTTGCGGTCAATTGGACGGTCAGGGGTAGCATCAATTCTTCTGGCCTGCTGATGACTTGGGCTATCTCACTTTTGGGAGACAAGGTAAGGCTAGTTTCACATTTGCGTTAGAATCCGCAGTGTTTAATCTGCTACCGCAAATGAAGGAAAAGACGTTTTGAAACATGTACAAACGCAGCGTTTCTTAGATGCATACGTTAAAGCATGCATTTAAAAAACGCGGCGTTTTCACGCTTTTCCGTGCGTTTTGCATGCGTTTGTGTTTTTTGTACGCATGGTGAAAAATTTAACAGAAACAAAATCTAGATAAACAGACACCGCCAATGGGACTACAGTGGGCGTGTATTGGGGATATCTATATATAGACCCTTGGACAGCTGAAATCTTCACAGTTTGCTACTGTATCCTGTGTGATGATGGATCCTCGCATGGAGAGCTTTTATTTCAACCTGGATTTAAGCATCAAGCTGTTTCTTGCCTGTGCGTTTGCTTGGGAGCAACAAAGAAATAGAGAACGACAGAGAAGGACACGGCATAGGCGTTTTTGGAGACACCCCATTATTGAACTCCGGGAGAGCTGTGGAGCCGACCACACGCTATATGGCGAGCTTAATGCCAACCCAGACAAATTCCCGGAATATACCAGGATGTGTCAAGACTCTTTCCGGGAATTGCTTGGTCGTGTCCAAGGAGCCATCCGGAGACAGGACACCGGGCTCCGTAGAGCGATTCCAGCAGAGGAATGTCTCCTGGTTACATTAAGGTACGTAATAATTCTAAACAAATGCCAGTCATAATTATTATTGGTCTGCCATGTATTATTTGTATTTTCCTTTAGGTCTTTAGCTAAACACCACCATAAATGGAATTGATTGTAAATTTATTTTTTTATTCTTATTTCAGATTTCTTGCAACCTGAGAGAGCTTATCATACCTCCACTTTCAGTAGCGGCTTGGAATTTCCACCCCGCCTGGAATAGTTGTGGACACCTACTGGGCTTTGTGGAATGTTCTCCGGGATGAGTTTATACCCCTACCCATGGAGGACATGTAGATTGAAATTGCTGAAAAATTCTGGAGTGTGTGTGATTTCCCCAACTGTTTGGGAGCGTTGGATGGAAAGCACATATGCATTATCAAACCCACCAGAACTGGATCAGAGCACTTAAACTACAAAAAATATTTTTCAGTTGTGCTCATGGCAATAAATGTAAATATAATTTGGCCTGCACTCTAAATTTAGATCGGGATGCTTTCCCACAGGACGCAGGAGCGCTATCCCCCATCCACTAAGGGTACTAAGCCTACATGTCCACCAGCAAGACGCAGTTGCGCCGCTGTTACCCCACTACAAGGCTTTATCCAGAACTGGCAAATCCATTAAACCACATACAACTTACCAGCAATTTAAGGCTGATACATTGGCACCTGCAAGAAAGGTTGTCTCCAGTGACATACCAACTTTCCATTTGAATCGCGTATGCAAACAGCAGCAAGACGCTGATGCACCGCTGCTATTCCTCAGCAAGGTCATACTCAGAGAGAAATCAACTATCAGGCCATACTTGGTATCAAAAAGACTGTACCTGCCCCTTGACACTACAGGGATAACATCCTCACTACCACAAGAGCCACTCATAAATCCTGGATTAAGTGCGACTTTAGAGTAAGACCCGGGAGGGTCGAAACGTCAAATCACTCAGTCGCTTATACTGCCTACTATTTGATCTGTCACATTTGATTTTCTGTTTTTCACTTGAATAAATTAGCAAATTTCAAAAAATTCTTTTGTTTCTAAGATATTCCACACAGGGAGTGCGGTGGATTTCAATAGTGCTCATGGCAATAGCAGATGCGGATTGTCACTTTATCGCCGTGGACATTGGAGCTTTTGGCCGTGGGAATGACTCACAGACTTTCAAGTACTCGGATATGAGCTGACGTGTGTATGGAAGAAATTTTAATTTTGCACTGCCACAACCTCTCCCCTACACTCAAGGCCCACTGATACCATTTGTTATGGTTGGGGATGAGGCCTTTCAGATGTGTGAAAACCTACTGAAGCCATATTCCAGTCGGGACTTGAACCACTCTAAAAGGATTTATAACTATAGACTGACCAGGGCTGAAGAACAGTGGAGTGTACCTTTGGGATTCTTGTCTCAAAATGGCGCATTCTTGTGACAGCCATTAATCTAAAAATGGAGACAGTCGATGAGGTGGTCAAAGGCTGTGTGGTTCTCCACAATTACATAATGGCTAAGGAGCGACCCAACATTGAACTGGATGAACCAGTTGCAAACCCATTGCCAGATTACCAGCATTACCCGCTGCGGTCAACAGTTGAAGTTGGCCACATGCGGAACCAATTTGCTGCCTATTTTGATTCTGATATTGGACGTGTGGCATGGCAAGACAATATTGTGTAAAATGTCCTGTTGGGTTTTGGCTTGTACCAGTTATGTTTTAAATGTTAATAATATTTTTTGTTAATAAAATTCGTGTTTTGCTATCTTGACCGAGTCTCCTATGTATTTCCTCTAAAAACCAATTATGTTGATAGTGGAAAGGTAGTTGACATCATTACATCCAGATTCTGTTCTGCAGCATCTATTGGACGCAGACTGAAGAGAAGATGGAGGTTTAATTAAAAGCAGATCTACACTCGTCAAGTCAGGTGTCAGAAATAATGAATTTATGATGCACAAATAACAGCCTCATGAATTCACTATTTCTGACACCTGTCCAGGTGAGTATAGATATGCCTTGTATGACCTACATCGTCTCTTTGGTTTGTGTGAAATAGATTACGTACACTGAAGAAAAAATGGAGGCTATACAAGGCAGTTCTCTACTCACCAGGTCAGGTGTGATATATAATGAGTTCATGACGCAGAGTTTGGGCATCATGAACACACTATTTATGACACATGACCTGTTGAGTATAGTTCTGCTTTGTATTACCGCCATTTTCTCTTCAGTCTGCGACACAGATTAATCAGACTGAAGAGATTATGGAGAAAATACAAGTTATATTTTTTTTTGCCACCTCATAGCTCTATACCAAGCACACAAAGCTGCAGTCTTGTACTTAACTACTGGAGCTATGATTTGGCCAAAAGAAAATAGTGTACGGCGCAGTGTTTTATAGGTGCACGGTGTGTGTTGCCAGCGGCGAAATACACAAATAACCAAACATTATTGTGGGCAAAAAACATTATTATTTATTTATAAATCCCCCCAATTATTAACTGTGCCTGCTTGGGGTAGAGTGACGGAACTGGGGTGTGTGTAGCTGTGAGGCCTGGCTAAGTGTGGACGACGCAGGGGTGGCAGGAGAAGGGGCAATCAATGTAGTGGGATCTGGGAGTTCGGGGATGGGGCTTGACGCATGAGAGGGCTGAGACACACTGGAAGGGTGAGACAAACCTGACATTATAGACACATTGGGAGGTGAGGGGGGAGAAATAGAGATAGTCCACTGTCTTTTTCCCTTTTTGGGATCGGCGCTGCTGTCTGGGGAGCTCATTTCTTGCGACCTGGTCATAGTGGCCGAACTATCAGGGTCTTTGTGCCGCTGCTGCTGCATGGTTGCAGTTGGAGGTCGGAAGGCCATGCCAGGGTCCTGCTGCTGTGGCATGGTTGTCGAGTGGAAGGCCATGCCAGGGTCCTGCTGCTGCATGGTGGAGCGGAAGACCATGCCTGGGTCCTGCTGCATCGTGGTGGTGGATTGGAAGGCCATGTCAGGGTCCTGCTGCTGCATGGTGGTGGCAGTGGAGGAGGTCCAAGCAGGAGCAGCAGTTGTCATGGTGGTGGCGGTGGGCTGTTCAACAGCACTCGGCATGGTGGTGGTGCTGTAGTGGTGCCCGGCAGTGCTTGGAATAGAGGTGGCCGTGCAGTGGTATGGAGCAGAGCTCGGCATTAATGTCAAGCATGACAGTGTTGGCACAGGTGGATATGCCGCCACTGTCTGCTGAAAATACCGACACTGCTGCATAGCCTGCACGTAAGCAGCATTGCAGGCCTGCATGACACTAAGCTGGAGATCAGGAGTAAGGTGTTCTGACATGCCCTGTTCAATTTGATTGAAAAAATGATGTGCTGGCCTCTGGAGGTCGGCTTTCACTTGGTCAAGGCTTTTGGTGACCTCCTGGATACGTGTATTCATATTGTTTATGGCACTATCCAGTCGGTCACCCATCGCCTTGAGTCCATCATGAAAGACCGAGCTCAAGTGCAAAAACTCAGGCATGAGTGACCTGTCCGAGGCCCTCTGCCGCTGCCGGGAAGAGCCCCCCCAAAAAAGAGGCAGAGGCAGAGGACTGGGACAGGGGAACACCTGATGGACCAGCTTCCTGGTCTCCAGTTTGTGTGGCAGGCCCACTTGCTGCAGCGCTGCTGGATGGCTGGGACGGATCCGTGGCTGTCTGATGAAGGACCGCTCCAGAACCAGGGTCAAGAGTGCTGCTCCATGTGCTGTGAAAAAACTGTTTTGACTTTGAGCACTGTTGAAAAAACCAAAAACAATGGTTAGACAATGGACTTTTGGCCGTGATCACACATCTGTGTGTGATGAGAGAAACTCCTGAGAGTTTCTCTCTTCACACACATTTGTGTGATCACGGCCAAGGTCACTGCTGCATCACACTGCATTGCAATACTTACAAAATGCATTTTGGACCCGAGTCGAGGCATTGTCCTAGCCATCCCACATCGCTTTGGCCACCTCATTCCATAGCCGCCGAATCGTCACGTTGTCCGAGTGCTGCGGAACCCGGGTGTCCCACAACAGGACTCGCTCATGGACCAGGAAGAATAGGAGGTCATTTTCAATGAGGTCCTCATCCCATTCTGGAACCTAAAAAATAAAAAAATACATTAATGTTGGAGAGATTAACGTAAGGAAAAGAAAGAAAACAGAGACAGAAAACTGGCACGAATATTGAAAGTCAAGAAAAAAAAGGAGTCAAGAAGAAAAAGGTAAAGAAAGAGGAAAGTAAAGAAATTAACATTCAAGAATAGTAAAGTGAGGATACAATAAACAGTCAGCCAGGTATACTTACATGCTGCCGCCTTGCCACCCAACCGTGAACCCGCTGCTCCTGCTCAGCCTCTGCTGCAGTGGAAGAAGTGCTCTAAAAAAAGGAAAAAAAATTGTCACATGTGTAGATGTGACAGTAAATACTTACCAATCTGAGGAGGTGAGTACTCACTTCACTGACATGTTCGGCTTGAGCAAGCTGAGGACGTTGCTCCTTAGAAGAAGATGACATTCTGATGCATGCAGAAAGAAAAAAATGGCAGAAATTAGGACATATAGAGACAGAAAATAGAAAATAAAGACATTGGCTTTGATACTCACATTGTTCAGAGTATTGATTCTTCCCAGGTTCATGCGTCTGTCTGCTCTTGTTCCCAGTCTGCTGAGTTGTGGACTGCAAATGCCCACTCCCTCCTTTTATCAGTTTGTATGTGGGGGGTGGCTAATCAGTGTCTAGACATGTTTTCCTGTGGTGCAACGCATGCATTCACAAACGCAAGCAAACGCATATGCTTGCGAACGCATGCGTTCACATAGACGGTAATGCGTTTTTTTGCCGCATTCCTTCCGCTAACAACCGCATACGTTTCTAGGTGGCAAACTGACGCCTCTAAAATTACTACATGTAGTGTACCGCGCCAAACCGCAGACAACGAAACGATGCATGCGTCGTCTAACACGGCAAAATGCAACCGATCGCAGACACATGCGTCCCTAATGTTAAAGATAGGAATACATGATGCATGCGGATAATTGCGGCACAAACGCTGCGGACACAACCGCAAATGTGAAACCAGCCTAAGAGGTTCTTCTCTATTTATACAGCGTACTGGTACTTTTCCTTCACACACGGTAGCCAACGTTCGTGTGACTAAGAACCCTGGTGGTAAGTTCTCCGTGATGGCTGGCTCCAGTTGTATCTCTACCCCTTCCAGGGGCATGCAGGCCTGAACGGGCAAGGATAGCACGGTCTGTCCAGGAGGTATCTCCAGTCTGCCTACTTTTCCCAGCACTTTCCCTTCGCTGGAGGCTTCTTGGGCCTGTGCCGACCGTATTAATTGCTGAAATAACTTAAGTAGTAGAGCATAGGGACCTTTCGTCAAACTCAATTTGACAGGTGGACACGCCCCTATCAAAGTGTATCAAAGTGTGTATCACCCTCCCCTCCCTGTCAGCAGCTGTGTGCCTGCTCCCCCTCCCCTTTTGATATAGTTTAATTTGTTAATACAGTGAATATTATCCCAGTAATTGTTTTATATTAGATGTTTATATGATATATTAAGATTAGTCTTATTTGATAATCCACTGATAGGGAGAGTGAGGCTGTGTTTCTACAGTATTATTCTGCTGTGAGCTTGAATGATTCTAGTACTATAATTGCTAACAGCTGCTAAGAGTTTCTGTGATGGAGTTACAAACATTTCACTTGCTAGCAGCTGTTAAAATGTATCTGTACTGACCACTAACTAGACAGCCAGACTTTCTGTGTTGGAGATACAAACATTCCACACAAGCACTCCTTAAACCACACAGAAATAATTTGATGTTGTGATTATTATCATAGTGTTGGTTTGTTTTATATTCTATTAGATTTTTTATATTAAATGCAACTGCTATGAGTTGAATGAGTCTGATACTACAATTGCTAGATTATCGAAATTGCTATCAAAGTGACAGCAAAAGAGTTTCTGTGATGGAGATACAAACATTCCACTTGCTAGCAGCTGTTAAAATGTATCTGTACTGACCACTAACTAGACAGCCAGGCTTTCTGTGTTGGAGATACAAACATGCTAGCAGCTGTTAAAATGTATCTGTACTGATCACTAACTAGACAGCCAGGCTTTCTGTGTTGGAGATACAAACATTCCACACAAGCAGTGTTAAATAGGCATCATACGGATACCGTAGTGAGTATAAAATGTATTAAATTGATTACTGATACGATTCCAACAAATTGATAATAAATTGTTATCAAAGTGACAGCAAAGTATATTAAATAGATAACACACCAAAATCATAGTGTATCAAAGTGTATTATTTTATTTATAGTCCCAATAATATTTATTCTCTTTTATTGACATTTTCATAAACCTATAGTCCCAATAATATTTATTTGACCAGCAGATAATTAATTAAAATCGCATAAAGTGTGTTAAATAGACATCATACGGATACCGTAGTGAGTATAAAATGTATTAAATTGATTACTGATACGATTCCAACAAATTGATAATAAATTGTTATCAAAGTGACAGCAAAGTATATTAAATAGATAACACACCAAAATCATAGTGTATCAAAGTGTATTATTTTATTTATAGTCCCAATAATATTTATTCTCTTTTATTGACATTTTCATAAACCTATAGTCCCAATAATATTTATTTGACCAGCAGATAATTAATTAAAATCGCATAAAGTGTGTTAAATAGACATCATACGGATACCGTAGTGAGTATAAAATGTATTAAATTGATTACTGATACGATTCCAACAAATTGATAATAAATTGATATCAAAGTGGCAGCAAAGCATATTAAATAGATAACACACCAAAATCATAGTGTATCAAAGTGTATTATTTTATTTACAGTCCCAATAATATTTATTCTCTTTTATTGACATTTTCATACACCTATAGTCCCAATAATAGGGCATATTATGTATATTCTGTGTTTATGCATCATTATTTCATACTGTGATTCTCATTTTATGAGCTTTATAACACAGCAGACTGATTTACGGACATATTATGTATAATTATTAGTTAATTGGCCAGTCATTTATCAGTTTTTCATACGTATCACAGAAAGATTTTAGTTCGATCTGATTTAAAATCATATACTTCAGCGATAATGTCAGGTGTTGGATAGGCATTTATCAGTTTTTCATACGTATCACAGAAAGATTTTAGCTTGATCTGTGCGAGTTTGCGGGCAAATTATGTATATTCTGTGTTTATGCATCATTATTTCATACTGTGATTCTCATTTTATGAGTTTTATAACACATCAAACTGATTTACAGCCATATTATGTATAATTATTTTAGAATGAAGCGGGCCCAGAGACGCCCCCAACCTGTACAGATAATGTTCAGTGTTAGTGTGATACAGCATTGTGTTATTATTCCAGGCTGTAACATTTCTATTCCCACAATTTCAACGATCTCTTGATTTTTATCAGAGTCGGTATTCACATATAATAACAATAATAATAATAATAACCATCGGTGATATTATGTATATCATGTGTTTTTGACAGGTATAAAACGGTTATTTTATACATGACTGGTATATGAATATAAAAAGTAAAAATCATCACATGTACAATTAATATACATCATTACACTTCTTACAAAATAGATAATATACAGTATATAGTTCAGTGATAATTGTTACAGTATTTTATTTTCCCGGTGTTACTTTTGTTCATGTATTACCGGATTCTTCTGCAGTTGTGATTCTCACCTTTCTATATAAATAGTGCAATAATTCACAGTCACGGCCAGTTTTCCTTTAAAAATATGAATATTATTGAATATAATGTTTTACCTATGTTACAGTTTTATTTTTTATTTTTATTTTTTATTTTTTTATTTTTTTTATTTTCCTGATGCTACTTTTGTTCGTGTATTATCGGCGTCTTCTTCAGTTGTGATTCTTACCTTTTCTATATAAATATGGGCAAATGAATTGTCCAGTGCCAGCATAATTTTTCAGCGTGGCCAGGGGTTGTGTTTAACTATCCTTTTAGAGTGTCTAGTAGTTTTATATTCTTTGTCTGTTATATTTCTACACAAAGCTTCAAAACTATTTTGTAATTTATAATGTATCACAGTAGTTTCATATGAAGTTACATCTTAGGCTCTGTTCAGACTATTGTAATATCTGTAGCTTAAAATAGAGCCAAATAGCTACTTTCAAATCCGGACATACACCATTGATTTTAATGGGGTCTAAGGGGATTCTATCAAGCTTTTCCACATAATAGTTATGGAAAGAATAATGCTACAGAATTGGCTGCTCCAGTTATAAAACAAAAATGATGAAAATTATCCTTGATGATAATGTGAAAAAGGCTTATGCAGTGGGTTTATGGATCTCTACAATAAACACCATGTGTAGAAATTTGGTTCTAGAACTTGCTGGATTAGTGAATATAATAACGTTTGGCATATTTTATAACATACAGCTAATGATTCATGCTTTTAACTTGTATGTAACTGGTTAATGTTACTAATACCCTCTAACATGGGGTCATGGTTCTGCATTTTCTGAAGAGTTGAGCTTCATCTCCATCTTTCTTTAATTCTACATTATTTTATCACATATTAATTTCACAGTTGTCTGTGCGGGCTATTTGCACACAGCCTTCTTGAATTCAATGTTTGTAGATTTTTCTGTCATGGAAAAAGAAAAAAAAAAAAAACGTGTACAAAGTTAAAACATAATTAAAATAAAGAATAATGACCTAGCTGGTTGTTTGGGTGTTATTGTAAAATCATTTACTGTTTCTACTACTTGGCAATTGTTACACTCAGTTATTTTTATTTATTTATTTATTTATTTATTTTTTTTCCCTTGGATTTTGTTAGTCATTGCAATTATTTCTGCTCCCAAGATAGGGTTTTAGAGTCACCAAGTAACATAAATGTGCAGACTCCTGAATATTACAATTACAAAACATTCAAAGTTTGTTTCTCCACTTTTTGCAGATAATAAATCTTAATTTCTTTATAATTTGACTTTTAGTTATAGTTTCAGCTCTTTGTCGTTCTATGTATACCGTAAATTTTGCTTCCTTTCAGTGAATAATATAAGACAAATTATTTTTATTCAAAGAAGTCTAACTTATGTATACTTTTAAAGCTTTGTTACATTTCTATCCAGTCTACACCATGCTGTGTAACATAAATACATGCGGTCTTGTAGTATGTTTTTTTTGGTTTCTCTGAACTGCCGCAAACAAAACATATAAGGTAGTACGGTAAAAAATGTGAGCGTACCCGCAGCTCACTGAGCATTACCGCTGCACTCATGGCCACTTCTCTTTGCAGCTTCTGAATGTACACTATTCTCACCCATGGAGAGTTTTCCTTTAAAAATATGAATATTATTGAATATAATGTTTTACATATGTTACAGTATTTTATTTTCCATGCAAAAATCCATCTTTGTGCTGATGGAGGCATCAACATTTTGCCATTATAAGTTTATGGTTCTGTAAAGAGAGAGGAGAATTGCAGAACGGAGCTGGAGGCAGTCACACACAACACACAGAACACATGCACAACAAACACACATAACATACAGAACACACACAACACATACAACACACACAACAAACACACACAACATACAGAACACACACAACACATACAACACACACAACAAACATACACACACAACATACAGAACACACACACAAGACATACAACACACACAACAAACATATACACACAACATACAGAACACACACAACACACACAACAAACATACACACACAACATACATACACACAACATACAGAACACACAACACATGCAACACACACAACAAACATACACACACAACATACAGAACACACACACAACACATGCAACACACACAACAAACATACACACACAACATACAGAACACACACAACACATGCAACACACACAACAAACATACACACACAACAAACATACACACACAACATACAGAACACACACACAACACATACAACACACACAACAAACATACACACACAACAAACATACACACACAACATACAGAACCATAAACTTATAATGGCAAAATGTTGATGCCTCCATCAGCACAAAGATGGATTTTTGCATGGAAAATAAAATACTGTAACATATGTAAAACATTATATTCAATAATATTCATATTTTTAAAGGAAAACTCTCCATGGGTGAGAATAGTGTACATTCAGAAGCTGCAAAGAGAAGTGGCCATGAGTGCAGCGGTAATGCTCAGTGAGCTGCGGGTACGCTCACATCTTGTACCGTACTACCTTATATGTTTTGTTTGCGGCAGTTCAGAGAAACCAAAAAAACCATACTACAAGACCGCATGTATTTATGTTACACAGCATGGTGTAGACTGGATAGAAATGTAACAAAGCTTTAAAAGTATACATAAGTTAGACTTCTTTGAATAAAAATAATTTGTCTTATATTATTCACTGAAAGGAAGCAAAATTTACGGTATACATAGAACGGCAAAGAGCTGAAACAAACTATAACTAAAAGTCAAATTATAAAGAAATTAAGATTTATTATCTGCAAAAAGTGGAGAAACAAACTTTGAATGTTTTGTAATTGTAATATTCAGGAGTCTGCACATTTATGTTACTTGGTGACTCTAAAACCCTATCTTGGGAGCAGAAATAATTGTAATGGCTAACAAAATCCAAGGGAAAAAAAAAATAAAAAATAAAATAAATAAATAAATAAATAAATAAATAAAAATAACTGAGTGTAACAATTGCCAAGTAGTAGAAACAGTAAATGATTTTACAATAACACCCAAACAACCAGCTAGGTCATTATTCTTTATTTTAATTATGTTTTAACTTTGTACACGTTTTTTTTTTTTTTTTCTTTTTCCATGACAGAAAAATCTACAAACATTGAATTCAAGAAGGCTGTGTGCAAATAGCCCGCACAGACAACTGTGAAATTAATATGTGATAAAATAATGTAGAATTAAAGAAAGATGGAGATGAAGCTCAACTCTTCAGAAAATGCAGAACCATGACCCCATGTTAGAGGGTATTAGTAACATTAACCAGTTACATACAAGTTAAAAGCATGAATCATTAGCTGTATGTTATAAAATATGCCAAACGTTATTATATTCACTAATCCAGCAAGTTCTAGAACCAAATTTCTACACATGGTGTTTATTGTAGAGATCCATAAACCCACTGCATAAGCCTTTTTCACATTATCATCAAGGATAATTTTCATCATTTTTGTTTTATAACTGGAGCGGCCAATTCTGTAGCATTATTCTTTCCATAACTATTATGTGGAAAAGCTTGATAGAATCCCCTTAGACCCCATTAAAATCAATGGTGTATGTCCGGATTTGAAAGTAGCTATTTGGCTCTATTTTAAGCTACAGATATTACAATAGTCTGAACAGAGCCTAAGATGTAACTTCATATGAAACTACTGTGATACATTATAAATTACAAAATAGTTTTGAAGCTTTGTGTAGAAATATAACAGACAAAGAATATAAAACTACTAGACACTCTAAAAGGATAGTTAAACACAACCCCTGGCCACGCTGAAAAATTATGCTGGCACTGGACAATTCATTTGCCCATATTTATATAGAAAAGGTAAGAATCACAACTGAAGAAGACGCCGATAATACACGAACAAAAGTAGCATCAGGAAAATAAAAAAATAAAAAAATAAAAAATAAAAATAAAAAATAAAACTGTAACATAGGTAAAACATTATATTCAATAATATTCATATTTTTAAAGGAAAACTGGCCGTGACTGTGAATTATTGCACTATTTATATAGAAAGGTGAGAATCACAACTGCAGAAGAATCCGGTAATACATGAACAAAAGTAACACCGGGAAAATAAAATACTGTAACAATTATCACTGAACTATATACTGTATATTATCTATTTTGTAAGAAGTGTAATGATGTATATTAATTGTACATGTGATGATTTTTACTTTTTATATTCATATACCAGTCATGTATAAAATAACCGTTTTATACCTGTCAAAAACACATGATATACATAATATCACCGATGGTTATTATTATTATTATTGTTATTATATGTGAATACCGACTCTGATAAAAATCAAGAGATCGTTGAAATTGTGGGAATAGAAATGTTACAGCCTGGAATAATAACACAATGCTGTATCACACTAACACTGAACATTATCTGTACAGGTTGGGGCCTCTCTGGGCCTGCTTCATTCTAAAATAATTATACATAATATAGCTGTAAATCAGTTTGATGTGTTATAAAACTCATAAAATGAGAATCACAGTATGAAATAATGATGCATAAACACAGAATATACATAATTTGCCCGCAAACTTGCACAGATCAAGCTAAAATCTTTCTGTGATACGTATGAAAAACTGATAAATGCCTATCCAACACCTGACATTATCGCTGAAGTGTATGATTTTAAATCAGATCGAACTAAAATCTTTCTGTGATACGTATGAAAAACTGATAAATGACTGGCCAATTAACTAATAATTATACATAATATGTCCGTAAATCAGTCTGCTGTGTTATAAAGCTCATAAAATGAGAATCACAGTATGAAATAATGATGCATAAACACAGAATATACATAATATGCCCTATTATTGGGACTATAGGTGTATGAAAATGTCAATAAAAGAGAATAAATATTATTGGGACTGTAAATAAAATAATACACTTTGATACACTATGATTTTGGTGTGTTATCTATTTAATATGCTTTGCTGCCACTTTGATATCAATTTATTATCAATTTGTTGGAATCGTATCAGTAATCAATTTAATACATTTTATACTCACTACGGTATCCGTATGATGTCTATTTAACACACTTTATGCGATTTTAATTAATTATCTGCTGGTCAAATAAATATTATTGGGACTATAGGTTTATGAAAATGTCAATAAAAGAGAATAAATATTATTGGGACTATAAATAAAATAATACACTTTGATACACTATGATTTTGGTGTGTTATCTATTTAATATACTTTGCTGTCACTTTGATAACAATTTATTATCAATTTGTTGGAATCGTATCAGTAATCAATTTAATACATTTTATACTCACTACGGTATCCGTATGATGTCTATTTAACACACTTTATGCGATTTTAATTAATTATCTGCTGGTCAAATAAATATGATTGGGACTATAGGTTTATGAAAATGTCAATAAAAGAGAATAAATATTATTGGGACTATAAATAAAATAATACACTTTGATACACTATGATTTTGGTGTGTTATCTATTTAATATACTTTGCTGTCACTTTGATAACAATTTATTATCAATTTGTTGGAATCGTATCAGTAATCAATTTAATACATTTTATACTCACTACGGTATCCGTATGATGCCTATTTAACACTGCTTGTGTGGAATGTTTGTATCTCCAACACAGAAAGCCTGGCTGTCTAGTTAGTGATCAGTACAGATACATTTTAACAGCTGCTAGCATGTTTGTATCTCCAACACAGAAAGCCTGGCTGTCTAGTTAGTGGTCAGTACAGATACATTTTAACAGCTGCTAGCAAGTGGAATGTTTGTATCTCCATCACAGAAACTCTTTTGCTGTCACTTTGATAGCAATTTCGATAATCTAGCAATTGTAGTATCAGACTCATTCAACTCATAGCAGTTGCATTTAATATAAAAAATCTAATAGAATATAAAACAAACCAACACTATGATAATAATCACAACATCAAATTATTTCTGTGTGGTTTAAGGAGTGCTTGTGTGGAATGTTTGTATCTCCAACACAGAAAGTCTGGCTGTCTAGTTAGTGGTCAGTACAGATACATTTTAACAGCTGCTAGCAAGTGGAATGTTTGTATCTCCATCACAGAAACTCTTAGCAGCTGTTAGCAATTATAGTACTAGAATCATTCAAGCTCACAGCAGAATAATACTGTAGAAACACAGCCTCACTCTCCCTATCAGTGGATTATCAAATAAGACTAATCTTAATATATCATATAAACATCTAATATAAAACAATTACTGGGATAATATTCACTGTATTAACAAATTAAACTATATCAAAAGGGGAGGGGGAGCAGGCACACAGCTGCTGACAGGGAGGGGAGGGTGATACACACTTTGATACACTTTGATAGGGGCGTGTCCACCTGTCAAATTGAGTTTGACGAAAGGTCCCTATGCTCTACTACTAACTTACTCTAGGGCGTCTGCGGGCTCCACTGTCTCAGGAATACATCGGGGGCCCGTTCACGAGCACACTTTCAAACTCCTTCAACACATTCACTCCCAGAGTGACCATGTACCCACGTTCTGTGTCCCCCGAGGTTGGCACTACCCCTTTGCGGCCCAGATCTTTCCTGCAGACCTTAACTTGCATCCACGCCACCCCTGCGACTGGGATGGGTAGTTGATTGGCAGCCGTCAATCTTATCACCTGTCCCCATTCAGGCCTCATTGCCTCAGGAAAATGTCTTCGATAGTACACCTTGGGCATCGTGGTCACTTGAGAGCCAGTTTCCACCAGGCAGCGCACAGCCCGTCCATCAATTTTGGCCCAAACTAACAGACACACTGAAACTAAATTAGTGGGACTTCTGGTTCTCACTGACTGTTCTGGCTTCTGGCGACGTTCCTCAGCCTCAGAGCCTCCTATTTTAACGGGCGTTACTGTGGAGGCTGTCCCATTGAGGGCAGGCCCAAGCCATATGCCTGAGCTCACCACATAGAAAGCAGGTAGGGAGTTCTTCCAGCCGAGCTGCCCTTCCTTCCTTTCTCTTCGCAGATCTTCGGCCCAATCTGGTTCAGTTACCAAGCTCACGGCTACCTCTTCTCTCCAAACCTTCACCACCGGCACTGTCACCCCCTGCTCCTGCTCTCGTGCCTGTGCTTCACCTCCCACCTCTGCAAACGTCATGTTTGGGATCACTCTCAAGCGCTCTCATAGGGCCCGTTTTAGCAGGGCATCTCTCAGCCCGGTCACCAACTGATCCCGGAGTACTACATCAATGGTGCCTATCCCCACCCCACCTGTTTGGTCACGGATGTGAATCTCCTGTAACAGGTTCATGTACTGGGTCACTCTCTCCCCCTCCCTTTGCATCCGACTAAACAGGCGTGACCTAAACTCTCCTACATCTGTGGGGTCCCCATGTGTCTCCTCTAGTATATGTAGGACCTTGTCAAATGTGTCACGCTGTCGGGGGTTCTCAACATCACTGAATCTTTGTCCTCTCCCTCCAGTGCCATTATGGCGACCTCTGCCTGCAGTGCGGGCACCATAGGATGCATTTTCATCATCTCCCTAATACATTCAGTCCACTCCACAACATGGCATTGTTCCATTAAACTTTGGCAAGTTAGTTAGCATAGCCCCTAGGGAGATATTGGACCTGGGGAGTGCTCCAAATGCTTGGTCTTCCCCCTCTGAACTTAAAGACTGCAAGACTTAATATAACAGTGTTACTCCACACAGAGAGGGGGTAAATGGAAGGTAGGATAATAAAACTGTATATGATTGACTTAGGGGCAACAGGTGTATAATAAGGTAGGGGAGAGTTCAAAGGTATCAAACTTATCCATCCGGCGTTGATGAGGAGCAATCTCAGATGATAGCAGTGGCATCCCTGTCTGAACCCTTAAAGAATCCGGTGTCCGCCTGGTACGGAAGGGGCCTTGGATTCTGGTGTCGTCAGTGGTCCTGGGATGTCCGGTCGCAGGTCCTGGGTCCAAGGGGAGATATGCTGGAGGAGCAACAGTCCTTTCTTTTAAGCACCGACACAAGACGGGAATAAGCAGGAGTGGATATGTCAGGCAGCTGCACTCTGTCTGCCGCTTTTTTGTCCCATCTGGGAGTGTGCCCTCTACCTTCTGGTCGTAAGGAGGAATCACTCACGGTCAGTGGTATTACGGGAGTCAGCACTGTCAGCGATCTCTGGAAGCATCTCCTCCTGAAGTCTCTGGTACTCTTCCATAGGCCACTCTGGCTTGGGCCTACTTTGTCCTGACCATGCAGCGCAGGAGGGCTCGCACTCTGCCCCTGTACACTACAGCATCCCGCCCACATTGAACTTGTTCCCAGGCACTGTCGCCCTTTTATGTCCTCCACGCCCCCTAGTCTCAGGTTCAAAAGTCCGGAGAACTGAACTCTACCAACTGCAACTTGGGTGACAGCACCGGTGGTTCCGGACTTGTCCCGGACAAGGCACGCTGAGGCCGTCTCTCCTCCTTACATTACTACCACATTTTACACAAATCCAGCTAAACCAACAGTCCTAAGGACTAACTACGGAGTATATAGATTGCAGCGCTAGATAGGCAGAGGAGTGTATGTGGCTCTATACATATCAGTACAAGGCATGCAGGCACTGTATGTGGGTATATAGATATCATTGCATACTGTACATCAAGAGGGTCCATTCCATTACGGTCTGCTGCTGCTGCTGCCTATTACATACAGTATATACCTAGTCGCGGGTATGAGTGGCTAGGAAGAATTTTTTTGCCATCTTAATCCTGATTATTTTATTCCAAAGCAATCAAGAGTCCCCTCATTTTTTTTTTTGCTTGTTCACATATTGAACATTGTGGTATCTCTGTCAGACGATCTATTTGATCTATCTGTGGGCTACAAATTTGGGCATTTCAGACCTCCATTCCACTGCATTTTCTGTCTGTTACCCTCATTCTATACAGTATTTTGGGGTAAAAAATACAAAAATAGAGGCCACATATTGAGCACTGGGGTATCTCTGTCAGACGCCATATCTATCTGTGGGCTACAAATTTGGGCATTTCAGGCCTGGATTCCACTGTATTTGCTGTCTGTTACAATCGTTCTATACAGTATTTTGTGTTTAACACCTTTCTGACATCGGACCGGGTAGTACATCCCACATCAGAAGCCCCGCTTTGAGGTGGGCTATGGTGGTGAGCCCACCTCAAAGCCGCGACATGTCAGCTGTTTTCAACAGCTGATATGTGCCCACAATAGGAGTGGGCGGAATTGCGATCCTCCCGCGTCTATTAACTAGTTAAATGCTGCTGTCAAACTCTGACAGCGGCATTTAATGTGTGCTTCCCGCCATCGTGCTGGCAATACGCGCACCGCTGACCCCTGTCACATGATCGGGGGTCAGCGGTGCGTCAGCATGACAACCAGAGGTCTCCTTGAGACCTCTATGGTTGTTGATGCCAGATTGCTGTGAGCCCCACCCTGTGCTCGGCGCTCACAGCACTGCAGTCATTCTGCTACATAGAGGCGATCTGAACATCGCCTCTATGTAGCTGAGCCAATCAAGTTGTTGCAGCTTCTAGGCTCCCATGGAGGCTATTGAAGCATGGCAAAAGTAAAAAACAAATGTGATTAAATATATGAAAATAAATAAATAAAAGTTTAAATCACCCCGCTTTCACCCCATTCAAAATAAAACATAAAAAATAAAATCAAACATAGAGATACTTGGTATCACCGCGTTCAGAATCGCCCGATCTATCAATAAAAAAAAGGATTAACCTGATCGCTAAACGGCGTAGCGAGAAAACAAATCAAAATACCAGAATTACGTTTTTTTAGTCACTGTGACATTGCATTAAAATGCAATAACGGGCGGTCAAAAGAACGTATCTGCATCAAAATGGTTTCTTTAAAAACATCAGCTTGGCACGCAAAAAATAAGCCCTTACCCAACCCGAGATCACAAAAAGTGGAAAGGCCTCGGAAAATTGTGCAATTTTTTTTTTTTTTTGCAAACTTTGGAATTTCTGTTCACCACTTAGATAAATAAAGAACCTAGACATGTTTGGTGTCTATGAACTTGTAATGACGTGGAGAATCATAATGGCAGGTTAGTTTTAGCATTTAGTGAACCTAGCAAAAAAGCCAATCAAAAAACAAGTGTGGGATTGCACTTTTTTTGGGGAATTTCACCATACTTGGAATTTTTTTCCCGTTTTCTAGTACACGACATGGTAAAACCAATAGTGTCGTTCAAAAGTACAACTCGTCCAGCAAAAAATAAGCCCTCACGTGGCCATATTGACAGAAAAATAAAAAAGTTATGGCTCTGGGAAGGAGGGGGAGCGAAAAAACGAAAACGCAAAAAGGAAAAAATCTCTGGTTATGAAGGGGTTAAAAAACCCAAATCAAGCCACATATTGAGCATTGTGGTACCTCTGTCAGACACATGATCTATCTGTGGGCTACAAATTTGGACATTTCAGGCCTCCATTCCACTGTATTTGCTGTCTGTTACCCTCGTTCTATACAGCATTTTGGGTGTTAAAAATAAAAAAAAATACAGGCCACATATAGAGCATTTTGGTATCTTTGTCTCTAGTTTTGTGCAAGGATGTTTATGATGCTCGTAAAAAAAATTTAAAAAATAAATAAATAATGTGTACCCCCCAGGGGGAAATGTTTGTCAGCCCATACACTTAGTGTCTGGGCATTACAAATATAGTAGACCCGCTCCTTTATAATGGGAACTTTTTTTTTATGAGGCCCTCCTCCACATCTCTTTCAGGGGGCATTGAAGTGCCTCCTAATTTTTGCAGGCCTTGCATTCACTGCGTAGGCAAACACTATGGGAGACCCACTTCCTAATAATGGGAACATTTTTTTCAGGAGGCCCACCTCTACGTCTCTTCCAAGGCTTATTGGGGTGCGTGTGAATTCGGTGCAGGGCGGCCCTTGCATTCAATGCATACGCTAACAGTATGGCAGTACCGAATGAATAATGTGAACTGGGTTTTCCTGTGGCCATCCAGTACGTGGGCTCAAAAGCTTATTGGGTGCCTGTAACTTTGGGGTGGGCCAGGCCTTGCATTCAATGCATAGACAAACACTACCTGAGACCCACTCAGGAGGAACATTTTGTTTGCGGGGGTCTTTATTTTGCCTTACATACAAATTATTACCCTGGAAAGGATGTACCTTTAGGCCACGTTCACACATTCAGTATTTGGTCAGTATTTTACCTCAGTATTTGTAGCCAAAACCAGAAGTGGGTGATAAATACAGAAGTGGTGAGGTGTTTCTATTATACTTTTCCTCTGATTGTTCCACTCCTGATTTTGGCTTACAAATACTGAGGTAAAATACTGGCCAAAGACTGACCGTGTGAACATGGCCTAACAGATTTCACAGGAAAATCCATCTTGGTTTCGTTTTTGTATGTTTTAGGCCGGCGTCACACTGGCGAGTTTTACGGACGTAAGAGCGCAGAAACTACGTCCGTAAAACTCGCATAACATACGGCACAATTATTCTCAATGGGGCTGCTCCTATTAGCCGTATATTACGGTTCAGTATTATACGGCTTTCTACGGCCGTACAAAATCGCAGCATGCTGCGTTTGTCAGCGTATTGCGCAAATAATACGCCAATGAAAGTCTATGGGGGCGAGAAAAATACGGATTACACACGGACCAGCAGTGTGACCTGCAAGAAATACGCAGCGGTGTTAGTGAAAAGTCGGTAATTCAATTGCCGGCTTTTTCCTTCTCCTTCCCAAACCCGACAGGATATGAGACATGGTTTACATACAGTAAACCATCTCATATCCCCTTTTTTTTTGCATATTCCACACTACTAATGTTAGTAGTGTGTATGTGCAAAATTTGTGCACTGTAGCTGCTAAAATAAAGGGTTAAATGGCGGAAAAAATTGGCGTGGGCTCCCGCGCAATTTTCTCCGCCAGAGTGGTAAAGCCAGTGACTGAGGGCAGATATTAATAGCCAGGAGAGGGTCCATGGTTATTGCCCCCCCCCCCGTGGCTAAAAACATCTGCCCCCAGCCACCCCAGAAAAGGCACATCTGGAAGATGCGCCTATTCTGGCACTTGGCCACTCTCTTCCCACTCCCTGTAGCGGTGGGATATGGGGTAATGAAGGGTTAATGCCACCTTGCTATTGGAAGGTGACATTAAGCCAGATTAATGATGGAGAGGCGTCAATTATGACACCTATCCATTATTAATCCAATTGTAGGAAAGGGTTAAAAAACACACACACACATGATTAAAAAGGATTTTAATGAAATAAACACAGCGGTTGTTGTAATAATTTATTGTTCTCGCAATCCATTTGCAAACCCTCGCTTGGCAAAATAATAAACGCACAAGATACATACCTTCTGATGTCAGATCACTTCCCACGATGTAATCCATCTGAAGGGGTTAACTAATATTACAGGCAGGAGCCCTGCTAAATGCAGCGGTGCTCGTGTCTGTAATCCCCGGCGAATGAATGAAATGTAGGTCATTGACCTACATTTCCTTCAGTCGCGGTGATGCGCCCCCTGGTGGATGTCCTCATATGACCTGGAGCGTGGGAAAAAGTTCCCAGGCTGCAGTTCATGAGAACATCCAGCAGGGGCGCCTCACCGCGACTCAATGTAAGTATAGATCCAGCTTTCCTTTCAGCACCCGGGGATTACAGGCACCAGCGAGTGGTTTATCGCAGCTCGTGCCTGTAATATTAGTTAACCCCTTCAGATGGATTACCTCGTGGGACGTGATCTGACATCAGAAGGTATGTATCTTGTGCGTTAATTATTTTGCCAAGCGAGGGCCTGGAAATGGAATTAGAGAACAATAAATTATTACAACAACCGCTGTGTTTATTTCATTAAAATCCTTTTTAATAATGTGTGTGTGTGTTTTTTAACCCTTTCCAACAATTGGATTAATAGTGGATAGGTGTCATAATTGACGCCTCTCCATTATTAATCTGGCTTAATGTCACCTTCCAATAGCAAGGTGGCATTAACCCTTCATTACCCCATATCCCACAGCTACAGGGAGTGGGAAGAGAGTGGCCAAGTGCCAGAATAGGCGCATCTTCCAGATGTGCCTTTTCTGGGGTGGCTGGGGGCAGATGTTTTTAGCCACGAGGGGGCCAATAACCATGGACCCTCTCCTGGCTATTAATATCTGCCCTCAGTCACTGGCTTTACCACTCTGGCGGAGAAAATTGCGCAGGAGCCCACGCCAATTTTTTCCGCCATTTAACCCTTTATTTCAGCAGCTACAGCGCTGAAATTTTGCACATACACACTACTAACATTAGTAGTGTGGAATATGCAAAAAAGGGGGATATGAGATGGTTTACTGTATGTAACCATCTCATATCCTGTCGGGTTTGTGCAGGAGAAATGAAAAGCCGGCAATTGAATTACCGGCTGTTCACAGATATCGCGCTGAATGAAATCTAAATACAGAATATATATATATATATGTGTCTCAATGACATATATATATATATATATATATATATATATATATATATATATGCGGAGCGCCCCCACACCGCCGCAGGGCCGAGGGGTACCCGGAGCCGGGCCTCTGGGATCTCAGTCCTGGGGTTGTCACGGTGGCTAGACCCGGTCCGTGGCCCTGTCCGTCAGTGGGGGACGTCCGTTGCAAATAGGTGGTGATAACGGTGGTGTAGCGGTGCAGTTGTGGGGTGCAGGTCGCGGTAAATAACGAGGACACCAGGTTGCAGTCTCTTTACCTCTTTACTGGAGATCTCTGAGTCCTCAGTCCAGAATACGGTTCACCAGGCTGCGCAAGTCCGGCCGGTCCAATGACACCTCCAGAGTTCTCTTCACAGGTGGAAATCAGTGCCTTCCTTCTTAGCGCTGTGTGTTGTAGTCCTTCCCTGCTGTGCTCACGGAAAGTACCCCACAACTGTTGTGTCTGTTTCTTAAGTTCCCTCACAACTCGATTAGATGTTCCTCTCTTATCCCGTCCCTCCCTGGTATTCAGGTTGGAACGGCACCCGTTTGTCAGGTAGGCCTGGAGTTCTTCCGGGACCCTAGTGACGCCCCTCTCCCGCAATTGCCCCCCAAGACTTCATAGGTGATATGTGGTAGACAGCCCGCCTGAGACTGACTGTCCTGCCGCTGTTTGGAGTATGGCTTAAAGCTGTATATTATTCCACTCCCTCGGCGTTCCGGCCACCGGTAATGCGCCTCAGCAAGGTGCTGCCTCTTTCAACAAAACCCCTGCTGGTATTCTCCGTCTGCTTGATTTCGTTTCTCACTCAGCACAATCTATCTCGCTTCTAGTCCTTTCTTGGGCACCGCCGCTATGCTGAGCAGGCACGGTCCCGTTACGTTCTTTCCAATGCCAAGCCTCTGCCAGGATCCCACCCCTGGCAGAGACCCTACTGTCTCTTCCTCCACAACACCCTCTCTCACTAGGTGTTGCTTCGTTCAATCCAGTCAGCGTTCTCTCTAACTTCCTGCCTGACCCCCAGTTTACCCACTATGGTGGGGAGTGGCCTAATGAATAGCACCCTTAGCTCCCCCCGGAGGCCCTGCTGTGAAACATATTGGTGTCTGTGATACCTGATCAGAAGAACTCCTTCAGTGCCATCGAACGCACCATGGCTCCCCTTAGTGGCGGAGCCACAGTACTGCAACGACCAGGACTCTGGGGCGCTGCACTCCCCCCTGGTTAAACACAGTACTCCGGGACTGGGAAGAAAAAACAACAATACAGATTAGCAAAAAGACATACAATTTTGTTGAGTGCAAAACAATAAGTATACTTGAACAGGCTTCCCTTTATGGGAGGTGAGGACACTTTAACGTTACAAACATAGTCAACATTGTAAATTACAGGCTATATATAACTCCTGTTACCCAACCGGGTATTCTACTTAGTGCAAACTCTGGACCAATAAATTAACGTTGCCTTTAAGAAACATACACTCTTAGTTTACCAAAGGCCTTCCCATAATCACATTACAGGGCAAGTTAACTCTTCATTCTCCTACTTTTGAACCTGCAGGACCGCCTGTCCCTATGGCACCAGACCTACTGCCTCTCCTTTCTTTTACAGGACCGCCCTGTTCAGCCAGGGCCTACTGCCTTTCTCTACTATACATAGTATAGACATAACATTCCTTTCAGTTTGAGAACATGGAGCCCACTCTGCCTGGCTCCTATAAGGACTCACTCACTAACCCCTACGGGTCTACTTTCTGTCCTTAGTAACGAACTAACTTTCTATGGGGACGCAGGGTTTACCTTCTATCCTCACCTTCATTATTACTTTCTTACGTTTCTATCCATGCAGAACTCTAGTCTACCTCAACAGGCTTTCTGCATCTTTCCTTTTGAAGAACATTATTCAAGCTTCACATTTCAAACATATTAAACACATATAACTTTTCATGTAAAACGGTTACATTTCTTGCAAAGCATTATCATGACATTACTGTTCCAAAACAGTATCACTTTCAGGTTCAATTCTAACCTCCCCTTTAAGAGGAGATCAAGTCTTTCTGAGGTAGCTCTTCTTCTCAGCCTACCAGTCCATGCAAAGGCTCCGGAATGGTATCTTCGCAAAATGTCTTTAAACAAAACCAGTAGGAAGCACCTTTAAGAAGGTGCAAACTATTTACAGGAAAGTTCGAATCATGCACAGTCCATGATTACTGCAGTTTGTGTAACTTTGTGCAAAACTTCTGGGAAACAACAATAGTGAACCCGGGTCAACAAAGGGGTCACCTTTTAAAGTTTACCCTGAACGGGTTTAGCAGCAACAGGAACAAAAGAACAAACAGTAACTATTTACATTTTCATAAAGCAATAAAATCTCAAAATCCCCCACGAGGCGCCACCTGGCGGGAGAACCCCTGCAATACAGGCAGTTCAGGTTCCAGGTTCACTCCCGCGGCCAGGTACACCCCATGGGTGCGGGTCTGTTGCACAACCAGATCGTGTGCGGTGATGAGGGTCTGCGTTCCCACGTCTTTCTGCGCTGGTACATCAGGAACATCAGTCACTTGGAAAGGCACTTCCTTGGCCACTACGGTGGTTGCGGGGGTCATGCGGCAGATCGCAGGTTCTGTGATCAGACAGGTGGGGGCGACCGGGGTGGTTACGGATCGATCACACGGTGGCACCTTGGCTACAGGGGCTGGTTTCTCTTTCTTGTAGACGTTCAGAGCAAACCACCCCTTTTCCCCAAAATGCCGGGTGTAAGTAACGCTATCCCCCGGGTAGAGGTCCCGATCGGGGTGGCCCTCTCTAAGGTGTGACTCAACATCCCGTCGGTTGACAAAGATCTCCGCATATAGCCCCGGTTCCTTAATAAAGCCCCAGCCTCCTCGGAGCTTAAAGGTGGTGACGATGCCCTGCCTGCGCGGGGCCTGGTGAGTGGTGGGGTCCTTGCGGGCCCGATCCTTGACCGCCAAATCCTTTTGATGGTGAGCCTCCCGCCCAGCCTGATGTACTTTCTCCTCCTCTCGCCACCGATGTTCTAGCTGGATTTGGTATTCCTCCCAGCTTAGGGCCTGTACCATCTCCCCCTTCTGGGTCTCCACCCCGGGGAACCCCATAAGATTGGATCCGGGGTTCACCCAGCGGCACACCGTGCGCTCCGCGTGGACCTCACACAGCAAGGGAGTAGGGGTGATTGGGGCTCGCATACGGTGTTCCATGCCCGTGGCTTCCTCCCATGGTAGCAGGCGTTGGAGTCTATGGGTTCCCGGGAGAGGTGGTGCCGCTACAGGACCCACTAACACACCCTCGGCTGGCGGGGCAGGATCGGCGGACTCACCAACTGGTACGAGTTCACTTACCGTAGCAGGTCCCGCTGGTTCTTCCGATGAGAACTCCGATGTCCGGGAACCCTCTACCGGCTCCACCGGGTGCGGAGCCTGGACTCTCACATTCAGTTGGAGGAGCTGGTTATATAAGTCCTCCATCTCAGCTCTCAGGAATCTGGTGTTATCCACGGAGGACGGGCTACTGGGCTCATCCGGGTAGTCGGGGGAGACTTCCACTTCAACCCCACTGTCGGGTTCGGAGCTGCTGGCCATAGCGTCCTCCACGCGGGTCACTTCCTGGTCTTTTTCCCGCTCTCTCCTTCGGGAGCGGTTTCGTTTTCTCTGCCTCCGCCCCCATTAAGAATTAGGAGGCGGATCTCTGCTGCTGACGGACACGTCCTCACCGTGCAGAAATACTTAGACTGGGCGGCCATTGCTGTTCGCGCTCTCCAACTTGTCTACGCCCACTCCACGCCCCTCTTCTCTTCCTGCGCTCTCCTCAGCGCTGCAATGGCGGCGGATTTTGGCGGCAAATGGCACAACACAGTCTTTTCAATAAAGTACGGTTCAAGTACAGTAAATCACAGTCTCTAGGCACACATGACCTGATTCTTCAGGCTTAAGTAGATCCTGTTCGTGACGCCAAGGTGCGGAGCGCCCCCACACCGCCGCAGGGCCGAGGGGTACCCGGAGCCGGGCCTCTGGGATCTCAGTCCTGGGGTTGTCACGGTGGCTAGACCCGGTCCGTGGCCCTGTCCGTCAGTGGGGGACGTCCGTTGCAAATAGGTGGTGATAACGGTGGTGTAGCGGTGCAGTTGTGGGGTGCAGGTCGCGGTAAATAACGAGGACACCAGGTTGCAGTCTCTTTACCTCTTTACTGGAGATCTCTGAGTCCTCAGTCCAGAATACGGTTCACCAGGCTGCGCAAGTCCGGCCGGTCCAATGACACCTCCAGAGTTCTCTTCACAGGTGGAAATCAGTGCCTTCCTTCTTAGCGCTGTGTGTTGTAGTCCTTCCCTGCTGTGCTCACGGAAAGTACCCCACAACTGTTGTGTCTGTTTCTTAAGTTCCCTCACAACTCGATTAGATGTTCCTCTCTTATCCCGTCCCTCCCTGGTATTCAGGTTGGAACGGCACCTGTTTGTCAGGTAGGCCTGGAGTTCTTCCGGGACCCTAGTGACGCCCCTCTCCCGCAATTGCCCCCCAAGACTTCATAGGTGATATGTGGTAGACAGCCCGCCTGAGACTGACTGTCCTGCCGCTGTTTGGAGTATGGCTTAAAGCTGTATATTATTCCACTCCCTCGGCGTTCCGGCCACCGGTAATGCGCCTCAGCAAGGTGCTGCCTCTTTCAACAAAACCCCTGCTGGTATTCTCCGTCTGCTTGATTTCGTTTCTCACTCAGCACAATCTATCTCGCTTCTAGTCCTTTCTTGGGCACCGCCGCTATGCTGAGCAGGCACGGTCCCGTTACGTTCTTTCCAATGCCAAGCCTCTGCCAGGATCCCACCCCTGGCAGAGACCCTACTGTCTCTTCCTCCACAACACCCTCTCTCACTAGGTGTTGCTTCGTTCAATCCAGTCAGCGTTCTCTCTAACTTCCTGCCTGACCCCCAGTTTACCCACTATGGTGGGGAGTGGCCTAATGAATAGCACCCTTAGCTCCCCCCGGAGGCCCTGCTGTGAAACATATTGGTGTCTGTGATACCTGATCAGAAGAACTCCTTCAGTGCCATCGAACGCACCATGGCTCCCCTTAGTGGCGGAGCCACAGTACTGCAACGACCAGGACTCTGGGGCGCTGCATATATATATACTGTATATATGTTTTAATGAACATTTGAGCACATAAATCCATTAGATGTCGGTTTTGCAAGCCTGCGCGAAAATCTCGCAGTACGGATGCCATACGGATTACATACGGAGGATGCCATGCGCAAAATACGCTGACACACCCTGACTACGGATCACTATTTTGGGAACATTTCTCCGTATTACGGCCGTAGTACGGACGTATAATACGTGGCGTATTGTCTTACGCCAAGTGTGACGCCGGCCTTAGTGTGCGCATGTAAAGGTGGCGTCACACTCTGACAACATTGGTCACAGCTGCGACCTAGGCGTCAGGAATGCTTCCAGGGGCGATCCCCATGATGTCCCTGTGTCATTTGAGCAGCATTTCCATCATTTTCAGACATTTTTAGACCTTAAAAGGACCCCCGGGGGGGATTGCGGTAAAAATATTCGGGTCTCCCATAGGCTTACATTGGGCTCGTTGTTCTGGCCAAGTACCCGAGTATTCCAATTTGCTTGACCCGAGCAACGAGCACCCGGGCATTTTAGTGCTCGCCCATCACTAATAATGACATAGGTTTTATGTATTCACATTCACATCATACGGTACAAATACAAAGAGCAAAACTGGCGTTCAGCTCACATCTTACACTTCATGAATTAGATATTACTAAAGATATCACTACTTTGTTGGAGAGCCAATAAAGTGTCACTCCTGGTATGTTGTTGAGTTTTGAGACTTTTTGAGAGTTTGAGATTTGACATAAAGGCATTTATATAAGTAATGCAGTACCGATCAATAACCACCAGATGGTGCTGCGCTCCTGCACAACTTGTAGAAACACTAGGGCTTTTGAAGCAAGACTCACCCAGCGATCAGCAGCGACCACATGGATTCCGCACGCGTCCCTATAACCGGGATCCATATGTGACTGAAGGAGCCGTTCAGTACAATGAGGGAGGCTGAGACCAAATGGTCTGTCAATAAAGGAACAAAAACCTGGTGGTCATCTATTACCTACAGTGGCAGCAATAGCCACAGGACCCCCAGTAACAGCGATAATCACAGGACCCCCAGTAAGGCTATGTGCACACGTTCAGGAATCTCTGCAGAATTTTCCTGAACAAAACCGCACTTTTTCTGCAAGAAATCCATTCACGTTTTTTACCGCGGTTTTTTTTGGCGTTTTTTTGGTGTTTTTTTCCGGAGTCCCAATGTAATAATATAGCGGCAAAAACGCAAAAAATCCCCAAATTAATGAACATGCTGCGTTTTTTGCCGCGATGCGTTTTTTTCACGGAAAAAAAAACGCATCATGTGCACAAAAATTGCGGAATGCATTCAAAATGATGGGATGCTTATGTAAGCTTTTTTTAGCGTTTTTTCTGCGGAAAAAGGTCGAAAGAATGCGAAAAAAGCACAAAAAAGCACAAAAAAGGACCCCCAGTAACAGTGATAATCACTGTACCCCAGTGACGAAGGAATCCGTGAATTCCGAAACGCGTAGGAAGATTGGTCCACCGCGCTCTCCATAGCCCGTCACGTGAATCATCACGTGACCGTGACGTCACGCAAGGTCCTATTCTCACAGTGCACTTACTGGCATTCTTAGCGGTACTCGGCTCCCGCTTCACACGGGTTCAGGTTCCCGAGGACGCGCCCCGGGATACTTGGTCTCACATATAATCCACCGATTCCATACTGCAAAAGGATTACAAGTGGGCATCAAAGACACCAGCGTTCCTAAAGATATCATTGCACAACAGGTATTCTCTTCTGCCAGAACGAGTGGGGTCCCACTGACCCAATTTATTTTATTCTGATTTTACCACATATTTCACTGATAATTCATTTATATTTCACCTGCCAAGCATTTTTTAAGTGGTGAGACACTAGCTCAGCCCATGGTGGTAGATAAGTAATGTATGGCATTGGTGATAATTAATTAATAAGGGTCGATCTAACACGGGTTTATTCTTGGGCAAGCAGCCAGCAAGTTCATTCACTGGTAATCCTACAGGACATACTCTAGCGCAAATTGAAATGTTCTATCTCTCAGGTATGGTATATTCTTGCTTTTTTATTTTACTTTTATTACAGGAGATCGAGGGCATTGCAGGAATTAGGCGTGGTTCTAAGTATGGTTTAATTAAGAATAATAAAGGAGTCTGTGTGTTTCTTTCAATAAAATTACTTTATTCTGGCTGTGTCTTTATTTACCATGCAAATATAGGATTAGTAATGGGGGTGTCTTTTTGACGCCTCTCTATTACTAACCTTGGGGCTTGATGTCACCTGACGGTGACATCAACCACCCCAACTATTACCCCATGGCTACAGGGCACGTGGGAAGAGAGAGGCTAAGTACCAGAATTGGCGCATCTTAGAGATGTCTCTTTTCTAGGGCGGCTGAGTGCTGATGTTTTTAGCCAGGGGTGGGCCAATATCCATGGTCCCTTCCTAGGCTATTTTTTGTGGGCCAAGCTGACATTTTTAAAGAAACCATTTTGGTGCAGATACGATCTTTTGACCCGTTATTGCAGTTTAATGCAATTTTGCCGTGACCAAATCACGTAATTCTGGCATTTTTACTTTTTTTTATCATTACGCTGTTAATTCTTTTCTTATATTGATAGATCGGGCGATTCTGAATGCGGCGATACCAAATATGTATATGTTTGATTTTTTTTAATTGTTTTATTTTGAATGGGGCAAAAAGGGGGTGATTTGAACTTTTATATTTTTATTTTTTAATATTAATTTTTTAATTTTTTTTTTACTTTTTGCATGCTTCAATAGTTTCCACTGGGTGGCACTCATAGCAATCTGGCTATGACAACCGTAGAGGTCTGCTGGAGACCTCAGGTTGTCATATCAACCCATCGGTGACCCGCGATCACGTGATGGGGTCACCGATGGGCAGAATTTCCAACGCGCATCCAGTAAGCTCAAGTTGAATGCCGCTGTCAGAGATTGACAGCGTCAATTAACAGGTTAACAGCCGTGTGTGGATTGCGATTCCACCTGCGGCTGTTAGAGGCATATGTCAGCTATTCATACTACAACGCCCAATGTCGGAAAGAGGTTAAAGAGTGTTATGTATTAAAGATGTTCAAAGATAGAGACAGATAGTGATGAGGAACGTAGATGATAGATGGATGATAGATAGAGACAGAGAGAGAGATAGCTGTAAAGATATTTAATAAGCTTTGTGGAGCTTATCTGTCAGTTTTCCAGGAATCAATGTAAAAAAATGATGTAGGGTTCCCCATATTTTAAAAACTAGCTAAGGGAAAGCAGACAGCTGAGTGCTGGTATTATTAATCTGGAAAGGGCCCAATATCCATGTAGCTTCCCAACCTATGAATATCAATCCCCAGCTGTCTGCTTTGCCTTTGCTGGTAATTAAAAATGGGGGGACCCTAAAAAAATAGCGTTGGTTGCTCCCTATTTTTAATAACCAGCTAAGGAAAATAGACAGCTGCGGGCTGACATTAATAGGCTGGAAAAGTCCATGGATATTACGCCTTTTCCAAGCCTAATAAAACCAGCCCTCAGCCACCCCAGAAATGGCACATCCATTAGATGAGCAATTCTGGCGCTTAGCCTCAGCTTTTCCTGATTGCCTTGGTGTGTTGACAATCGGGGTAATGGTTTTGGGGTTGATGTTAGATGTGTTATGTCCACTGACATCAAACCCATGGGTTAGTAATGGAGAGAGTCTATCAGACACCCCCATTACTAACCTTGTAGTCAAAAGAAATAAACACACACACAAAAGTGATTTAATTGTAAAAAGCACTCCCTGAAATTGGCCTCTTTTACCCATTTAATTAAAAAAAAAATCTACAGGGTCCGCCATAATCCAAATGGAGGTCCCACGATGATCCCTGACTCTGCTACATCCGGAGGCTGTGATGAGCAATTAAAACAGTAACGTTACTGCTCGCCACGGGCACTGGAGCACACTGAGAATAGCGTGAGAACCAGTGTCAGTGACGAGTGATGACATCAATAGGGTTTCCGCAGTTCACAGCCGGCGGTTCCTGTGGTAACCTCTGTGTGATCTGCTAGCTGTGAACTCCGTAAGGTTATCGCAGTTCACAGATGGCCAGCTCACACGCAGAGGACAGCGATCTGGAATACAACGTACCTTTGGAGGAAATAAATAGGTGAAAGAGGGTGTCTGGGTTTCTACTTTAAAATAGAGGTATTTTCTGTGTGTTTAATGTTGTTACTTATAGGGTTGTGTCTGCCTGACACCTCTCCATTACTAACCCCAAGGCTTGATGGTAGATGTGATTTTTGACAAATCACAGCTGTCATCAAACTCATACATTACCCCGATTGCCACCACACCAGGGTAATTGGGATGACACGGGTAAAGTGCCAGAATCTAAAATGATGGGGCAGCTGATGGCTTCTATTTTTTTTGTCTGGAAACAGGCCATTAACCATTGACCTTCCCAGACTGATAATAGAAGCCTGCAGCTATCTGCTTTATCTGCGCTGGTTTTAAAATATAGGAAGGACTCCACATAATTTTGTAAAATTTAATTATTTATTTAATGCAAGGGTTATTAATGGAGGACTGTCAGTCAGACACAACCCTATAAGTAAAAACATTAAACGCGCACACAGAAAAGACTTTTATTTTAAAGTAAAAACTCCGACACATGGTCTGTGTGAAAAAACTGACGTCTGCGCACCACCCTATAAGAATGGGTGTGCGTGGGTCTGTATTTGCGGCACTTAAAAAACTAACTGCACATGGACCAATAAAACGGATGCGTCAAGGGGGCATAACAGTGATAGTAACAGGAGCCCTAGTAGCAGTGACAGTCACAGGACCCCCATTAAGTGATAATCACAGGACACCCATTGACAGTGATAATCACAGGATCTCCAGTAACAGTGATAATCACAGGACCCTCAGTAGCAATGATAGTCACATGATCCCAGTAACAGTGATAGTCACAGGACCCCCAGTATCAGTGATAGTCACAGGACCCCCAGTATCAGTGATAGTCACAGGACCCGCAGTAGTAGTGATAGCCAAAGGACCCCAAGTAACAGTGATAGTCACAAGACCACCCCAGGGAAAACAATAGTCACAGGACCCACTGACTACCACTTTTTCTGGGGTTCTTGTGACTATCGCTGTTTCTGGGGGTCCTGTGGCTATCACTTTAACCAAGCTTCCTGTGAATATCACTTTTACTAGGGTCCTATGGGTTTCAATGTTACTGGGGGTTATGTGGGTGTCAATGTTATGGAGGTACAGTGACTATCACTGTTACTTGGGGTCCTGTGGCTATCACTGTCACTGACACTCCTGTGACTATCACTGTTACTGGGGGTCTTGTGGCTGTTGCATGTGCCTCCTAATGAATTCTGTGCCGTGTACTCCTTCAAGACCGGTGTATCGTGAGTGCGCGCTATGCCAGCCTTGATGGATCACCCCCCTTAGATATCATTGTTATGGGGGGTTGTGGTATCGGGACTGTGTCGGGGTGCTGTAACTCTTACGTTTTTGGAGTAACATCCTTAGTATCTACATTAGGGTCTCTGTAGAAGAATTATGACGGTCAGAGCATTCTTCAGTCCTCCCCGGTCTTCTCTCCGGTTACAACAACCACATTCCTTACATGGCGGTAATTCTTAATATCCATTTTCTTAGTCACATCCATGTTGTCGGATATTAGTTTCCAATGGACGCCGTGCAGCGGTCACCAGAGAATACGTCTCATTTAAAACAGGTTAGGAAAGAAAACCTGTGCTTTCTTGTAAAAAGAAATTAAGAACACATCAAGTATTAATTTCCAGCCCCTCGAGCAAGGAAGGAAATTCCTAAGAATTTGCCAAAACAATCAGCGCTTCAGATATCGCATAGAAGTGTGGTACCGGTGGAGGACGTTGGCGATTCACCCCCGGGTTTAGGTTGAGAGGTCGCTGCCAATACTGAGATGTCGAATACCAAGGAATCTAATGAAAAACCAGGACAAAAATAAGAATAATCTTATACTCAACGAATCCGGTTACGCCATAAACAACGCGGAGAGGAATCACATCTTGTAATAGTCTTCAGTGCAAGAAGAATCCACCCAAAGGCACCACACATGGATTTCAAAGACATTCCCGCACCTGAGCATAATTCACGTGGAAAAATGTACCCAACATATGCAAAGTGTTTTACGTTATTTCCAGACAGGGTCAAATTGATGATAATTTCAGGCTCCTGGGCTACGGAAAATGAGTGCTGTAACGCTGTTATTCCGGAGATGTCTGCTACGCCAGCTCCATCGATCTGAGATGTGTTAACATCTTAAGGAACAACGTCGTTTTCATATTTTTTTCTAAATAATTTTATCCAGCTTGGAAAGTTATGGAACTGTGCAGATTACTTTTTTTAGAGGATTTTTCTTCATTCCTGCAAATATTTTTTAAGTGGCTTCCAAACTCCTACTTTTCCCAAGTATATGTGCCTGTCTTCAGCTGCATTTATCTCAGAACATACTCATGTTGTGGAGCACAGGTGATGGCACTGATGGAATGGCGGAGTAGGGGAGAAAAAGCTTACCACACCTGCGCATGAAACCGAAAGGTGCAGTCCGACAGGTGCCTTGTCTCTCGGTGGTGCGGCACAGCAGGAATAGTGAAGAGGACGAAGGAGCAGCACTTTCGTACAGTGACTATATATATATATATATATATTAAAAAAAAACAACTTTAATTTCAATCCATTAAAACGAAGAGACGGAAGTTTAAAAACAAACTGACGCAGATAATAATAGAAGATTAATGGAGTCTAAAAGACCACAGACACCATACTTAATGGGTTTTTACAGTCAAAGTAAAATTTCAATAAATTATCTTTAACCCTCTAAGGATAAAGCCAATTTTGTTTTTTGGGGGCTTTCATTTTTTCCTCCCTTTCTTCAAACACTCACAGCTGTCTTAGCCGCATTGTGGGACGTTCTGAGATGTTGTGCCTGTTCCAAATTAAATTGTGAAATCCAAACACGTGCACGGAGGAGCCACGCTGATACATTGAGCATCAAGGCAGCTCTCGCTTTATTACATCATGACATCATCTTGTATAGGAATTCCTTGGTCATTCATTGTACCAATATAATTGGCTCAAGTTACAGTATATAGAGTGGAAAATGGATTAATTAGGAAGTTATAAACATTACTAATAAAGTTCAGTTAGGCCAGCTGCTCCACAGCTTCTGTCACCGAGGCCCTAAGCCTAGCCCTGAACCAAACCCTAACCCTGGGTTGGGTTAGAAAAGGTGTTAAAATGTAATAGCAGCTCAGAGTAATGAATGACAACAGTATTATACCTCGCCTATGATTCAATTCTTCATTCATTCATTATCTGCTCGTGTTCTGTTATCTCGGGGGCTGCTTATGCAGAGTGCAGCAGTCAAGATAAGATTCTCATAGGCTACTGCACTCTGCATAGGCAGCGACCGAGAATACAAAGGTTACGTTATTAAAGCAAGTTATAAATATAGAAGTCATTTTTAAACATTTTCTTTCAGCTAGAAAACACCTTTAAGAGTAAAACATCATGGTACAGAATATTTTATTATTTTAATTATTTTACTACATAATTTGTGTGATCTGTGAATTGCAGACCTTAGGAACCTTAGGAAACCTTAGGAAACAACTCATAGACTTCTATGGGACAGTGTCGTAGGCATGCTCTGCTACGGTCACTCTCTTGGGAAATGGAGGAGGAACTGAACTGTCTTCATCATTTAATGTCAATGGTGGACCCTGGGGTAATTATTAAAATTGTAATTTTATTATTATAACGCCAACATATTCGGCAGCAATTTTCAGACATGTGCAAAGAATTAAGACAATACAAAGTAACACATACTGTAGTCCACCAGTTTCAGGAGGAGTGACGGTCCTGCACCAAACCTCAATCTATGGGGATAGAAATGAAGTGGATGATTTTGGGTAGCGCATTCTAGAAAATTGATGCAGCACGAGAGAAGTCTTGGAAACAGGGGGTGCGGGATTCAGATTATGGAGGATGCTAGTATTATTATGTAATATTGCACGCCCCACATATCGGTTTTTGAATTTCCACAAAAATTTAAAATAACCAATAAATTTCATTCAGCTTCACAATTGTGTTCCACTTGTTGTTGATTCTTCACCAAAAATTTACATTTGGTATCTTTATGTTTGAAGCATGATATGTGGGAAAAGGTTGAAAAGTTCCAGGGGGCCGAATACTTTCGCCAGGCACTGTATGAGCAAGCAAAACCTCAATTTGTTACTCTGACAACGTTTCATACAAACATCTAGTTTATTGATTTGGGCCATATGGATCCCTCATATGACACCCACAGACATGGATGGCATGGATCTATACTGCTATACTGTAGCCTTGTGGGCCACCAAGTTTATATGCTTCACTTCCTGGGAAGAATTTGAAGCCTTGTTATGGCACTATATGGTGACACGTGGAGAGCATATTGTTTTTTTTAATATGAACTTGTAGACTTCTGTTTTCACTGGAAATAATAAAGTTTTAATGTACTCATGAGCCCAGATAGAGAGACTGTTCTTCCTACTAGATGAGAGCTTTTTTCATACCTTTTCTCAGGGAACATTGCTCTACCAGCCTCAAGTACCATCTAAGAGCGGCAAAAATCTGGAATTCCGTTGGTGAATTCCATGGAATCTTCCTGTTACTTTCCTATAAACATTTAGAATTCTTTGGTCCCGACGATCCATCTGTGGTCAATCCAATAAGTTCAGTGTACAAAGGCCATTCGATAGTAGATGCCTCCTTCCTCCTCGGCTGCGTAGACTAGCTGGGGGCCCCATTATCATACGTTCTTCCGATTCACAGACAATTTCTGTCATCAGCTCTTTATAAATCATGGCTGTGCAGATAGCAGCCAACATTATACGGAAGCCTCTATAAATAGAGGTACTAAGTCATTTCCTCTTTGTATACTTAATAGTGTACCTCCCCGGCACAACACATTCTTCTGCTATCTCTAATATTATATCATTTTCTTTGTCTTTGTTGGACACGGGCCTAAGGGGATTTCTCTCATGATTTTATTATAGCGTCTTTGTGCCCCTCTGTACCATGTGCATCGGTGGACATTCACGTCGTTGTGAATGCATTTCATCTTCTGCAGAAAATTGTAATGTTCCAGTGCACCACTGTCTTTTTTTCCAAGATGGCAGCAACAACCTACTTACAGACTAATCTTTACCATCTTTTATTCCCAAGAGAAGTGATGTACAGCTAATAGCATCAGACTACATGAGTCTGGGGGCCCGCTCGCCCCACAAGATTTTCAACTGTATCCACCTCCTGGATGCAGATACAGTTGAAAGCAATGATGGAAGAGGGAGCCGTCAGCTGTCATTCCCTGCTCCACCATTCTTCCTGCCACCATGCTACTTGGGGGACCATCATACTATTTGGAGGGCTATTTGTGAGGACATCATACTATTTGGAAGACTATTTGTGTATCCATCATACTATTCGGAAGGCTATGGGGGGAGATCATACTATTTGGAGGGCTATGTGGAGATCCGTTATACTGTTTAGAGGGCTATTGTCATTTTAATGAGTGCAGGCTAATATACAGTGTGAAGGGATGTGTGGGGCCATTATACAGTATGTAGGGTCCCTATACTGTATGGAGGGCCATCATATTGTATGCAAAGCTGTATATATTGCATGTGGGAGACTATGGGGGCCATCATACTGTGTTAGGTTTACTGTGGGGGTATCATGCTCTCTCAGGGGGTACTGTAGAGTCAGCATACCCCCACAGTGCGTGTGGAGAAATTCACTGTGGGGGTATCTTACTGTGTTTAAGGGCCACATACTTTATGAGGACCATGATAAGGTTCAGAATCACCCAATCCAACAATATAAAAAAAGAATTAACCTGATCACTAAACTGCGTAACGAAAAAAAAGTTAAAACGCCAGAATTACTTTTGGTCGCCGCAACATTGCATTAAAATGCAATAACGGGCGATCAAACGATTGTTTCTGCACCAAAGTGGTATCATTAAAACTGTCAGCTTGGCATGGAAAAAATAAGCCCTCACCCAACCCCAGATCACGAAAAATGGAGACGCCATAGATATTGGAAAACTGAGCAATTTTTTTTAACAATCTTTGGAATTTTTTTCACCACTTAGATAAAAAATAACCTAGACATGTTTGGTGTCTATGAACTCGTAATGACCTGGAGAATCATAATGGCAGGTCAGTTTTAGCATTTAGTGAACCTAGTAAAAAAGCAAAATAAAAAACTATTTTGACCAAAAAAATAAAAAAGTTATGTCTCTGGGAAGAAGGGGAGCAAAAAAAAAATGAAAATGCAAAACCAAAAATACCTCTGGTCATTAAGGGGTTAATCAAGTTCTTTGGTGAAAACAAGTTATCAACTTATCACCTATCCACAGTTAGCACAATATCTGTATTATTGATCAGTGGGAGTAAGTTGCATTCATCCTTTATGGCACTGAAAACAGCGGCGGTGCATGTGGCTCAGGGGCTTTTCAGTTATCGAGGGCCCACCAGGGGATTCCCCGCTCACCTGGTGGGCCAGTCCTAGCCTGGCCCCTATACTATTTCCAAAAACTATATTTTTTGGCACTTCAATCCTAATAATCTATCCTAACCTAATGTTGTTTTTCTTAATATAAACTGTGAGGCAGTGACCAGTGTCACAGGTAGGGGTCGCTGTTTGTTCTCCTGAGGTTGTGCATGGAGGCGTATGAAGACCATAGGAGTGCATGGCAGTCATAGGCATAGCAGTGGCTGCAATGCAGACTGCAAATAATCAAAATAAGTGTAAGTCTTGGACATGCTAATGTCCAAGACAGATGTAGGGAAAACCTGCTCTGTGATATTGTTTTTTGAAACTGACTGCATTATGTCAGTACTGCAGTCCATTCAGGGCCGGCCCGAGAGATTACGGCGCCCTAGGCAAAACAATTTTGTTGCGCCCCTACTACTTTTAACATACCTCCCAACAAAGATGGGAAAGAGGGACAAAGTTTGCGGCGTGCAAAAATTTTAGGCCACGCCTCTGACCACACCCATTCATAACTAGCCACACCCATATCCACGTCCCAACCACACCCATTTAGCACTGCTAATCACACTGTTTCATAAAGAATAATTATAAACAAAAAAATATGGCCACACAGTGCTCCATACTGTATAATGGCCACACATGATGCTCCATACTGTATAATGGCCACACATGATGCTCCATACTGTATATTGGCCGCACATGATACTTCGTACCGTATAATGGCCACATATAACTCCATACACCTCATACACACACGACTCCGCTCCGTACACCTCATACACATTCAACTCCGCTCCATACACCTTTTTCCTTTTGAAAATATTTTTTATAATTTTTTCAATTTTTTCTCTGGCGCCCCCTTAGGGTCGGCGCCCTAGGTGGCCGCCTAGTTCGCCTATACGTTTGGGCCGGCCCTGAGTCCATTTCATTTCCAGCCCAGGTTTTCCATGTGGCTGAAGGCCACAGGTTTCTATGTTAAAAGCCCTGTAGTATAGGGTAGGGGTGTGTCAGGTCAAGCCTGTGTCAGGGTCAGTGTGAGGCTGGTGTTCAGCGAGAGTGCAGAACAGAGGCCCTGCAGAGCACTGGTGCTATGTGTGAAGTGACACAGGCAAGCGGAGCCGAACAGCCAAGGCAGCTGGAAGGCATGGCACCCCCAGCATACACAGCGGTGCTGCTGTCCACGGTAACTGGTCTCGGATGTGGACAGTCTTGTGCCCGGAGGTGAACTGGAGGTGGATGTCCTGTGCCCGAAGGAGGACTGGAGTGTGTAATGGCTGCAAAAAGGCGGATATGGTTCCGGGTGTGATCCGGAGGATATCAAGGACTGTGTACGGCTGTGTGATTAAAGAGACATTAACACGGTGGTGTAATCACCCATGGAAACTGGTCAGAGGAAGACTGGCATGTTTAGGGACTACAATATAAAGTATATTGCATACTGTGCAAACTAAATGAGTAAAACTGTGAGTAGAGACATTGACACGGCACTGCAGTCGCCCACGGAAACTGGACAAAGGGAGGTCCTGCGTTTTTAGTGACTGTGCAAACTGAAAGAGATCATGTCTTGTGGAAAGCTGTGTGAGAGACTTTAATATGGTGCTGCAGTCGCCCACGGTTACTGGACAAAGGGAGGTCCAGTGTGTTTAGGGACTGCAATCTAAGGCCATGTCGTATGTAGTGCTATGAAATGGACACTAATATGATATGCGCTTGTGTGAATTGGACTTAATGCTGTGTAGTAACACATTAAAAGACTTTTGCTTTGAATTCTGTGGGTCACTGACTCTTCACTGCATACGGTGCTACCGCTGCATTACAATACCAATCGTAACACTTTTTTAAGCTACCGTGGAGATAGGAGGACCAAAAAATCGAAAAATAAGTCTAACAATATTCTTAAAAAATGCATAAAATGAAATGTCACCTTTTGCATAAAGCACATTCTTTTTTTGGATATTTTCTTAAAGAACATCAAGCTCTTTGTTGCTAAAACTGCAAAGGTTTCCAGTAAAGTGTTGTACTTTCCTTGAATAAGAAGTCTCCGGCACTAACGTCTGAGCAAACACTGGAGCTTTATCCATGTGTTTTTTCTGTCGTTGTTTCACCTTTGCATCTGGAGCAATGATTAACTTTCGGGCTGTAAAAGTAAACCTTATAAAACATACCCTGAAAGAGACTGCTGGCCCCAATTTTAGCCTTTTTTTTGCCCAAAATAAACTTTTGCGAAGTCGTTCAGACTTATTGGGAGTCATTGAATGTGGAAAAGAGGCCTTTTCGTCTAATGGGTCAGGTATACAGGAGACAAAGGTCTTGTAAATTGAATTTCTCAGGGTCCCTAATAAAAGATCTCATAAAAAAAAGTGTCAAAATAAACATATGACACTGAAAAGGACACATTCTTCACCCTTGTAGGGGCTTGGGGAAAACATAAGGTAATTACATGGACATTCTGGCTAGTTGGGCAGAAGATTGTTAGAATCTATAAAAGGCTTTGCCAATTTTAGAAAACCTATTTTCATTTACAATATTAGAGGACTCTGAGTTTATAGGGGTGGGGAGAGTGTTCAGGATCCTTATCTCAGCCTGAGAACGATTGCTAAGAGTGTCTCCTGCTCTGGAGGACCTGTCCTGGCCTTCAGTACACCAACAACCCATTCATGTGAATGGACACTGTGTAATACTCCATTTTTTCTGTGGTGGTGCTGCAGGGAAATTAAACACTTATTGCCAAGTTTCCCTACAGATAACAATTGATTGCTGGGGTTTCCCTTTTTTCCTTCCTTCCCTTTATTCCTTCCCTTTTTTCCTTCCCTTCCTTTCCTTCCTTCCTTCCTTCCCTTCCATGCCTTCAATCCCTTTTTTCCTTCCTTGCCTTTCTTCCATCCCTTCCTTTCTTCCTTTCCGTCCTTCATTCCCTTCCTTTCCTTCCCTTTCTTCCTTCCCTTTCTTCCATCCCTTCCTTTCTTCCTTCCATCCCTTCATTCCCTTTTTTTCCTTCCCTTTCTTTCTTCCCTTCCTTCATTCCCTTCCTTTCCTTCCTTCCTATCCTTCCTTCCCTTCCTATCCTTCCTTCCCTTACATCCCTTTGTTTCCTTTCTTCCTTCCCTTTCTTCCATCCCTTCCTTTCTTCCTTCCATCCCTTCATTCCCTTTTTTTCCTTCCCTTTCTTCCTTCCCTTCATTCCATTCCTTTCCTTCCTTCCTATCCTTCCTTCCCTTCCTATCCTTCCTTCCCTTACATCCCTTTGTTTCCTTTCTTCCTTTCCTTTCTTCCCTTTCATCCTTCCCTTCCTTTCTTCCCTTTCTTCCTTCCCTTCCTTTCTTATCTTTCTTCCTTCCCTTTCTTCCTTCCCCTTCTTTATTCTCCTTCATTCCTCTTCTTCCATTACATCCTTCTCTTCCACGTGTTTTCTCTTTTGCCTTCTTTCTTCCTTTCTTCTTTCCACCCTTTCTTTCTTCCTTTCTTCTTTCCACCCTTTCTTTCTTTACCTCCCTATAAGAGAGATTGCTTTGTGTAAAATTTGGACGAAAAAGGTTATCAAATCAATTGGATTTTAATACCTTGTTACTTTCGGAGACAAGTCAGACCAAAGACGGACGCAGCTCTTTGTCAGACAATTCATAAATTGATCTTCAGATGTAAAGCGTTAATGCAGGAATGTAAAAATATGGAGGCAAATTGCCATACAACATACAACACATGGACAGGGTTGGTGTTGTTCTTGTATGAGCAGCCCTGCTTTTGTGACTCTAGATAACCCTACTAAAGCAGAATTGATGATACAATAGAGTAGAATGTGGAGATCTCACCTACACTTGATGGAAGCCAAACTAGAGTTGAAGTATACAACAGCTGCAGGCTTATGCAGTGGATTCATATCTTGCGCTGACAGCAGATGGCGCTGTGTTAACTGTTACACTTTGTTTATGTGTATGTAGTTCCTCTTTAGAGTGTATTGTATGACCTCTCAAATTACTTTGGTGGCTTTTTTGCAGAATTTTGCTTACAGTGGATAGATTTATCCACTTGTATTCTTTATGTTGGGAGACATGATTCTCCACTCATGAGGCATGGTCAACACAGTGCCACAGACAGAGCCTTACTTACTGCAGGAGAATAGGTTCTGAGGCTCCTACTATAGAAACTTTATTGAATAGTATTGTCTTGAGGGTCAGACCATTTTCAGAGCTATCTTTATTTTCCATTTCCATTAAGTAGATGCATTAAACACTTTTTTTTAAATAGAATTACACCAAAAGATGGGGAAGGGGAAGGCTGAAGAGGAAGAGAATGTGACAGCAGAAAAGGAACCAGTGCTTAAATTAGGTTTTATTTTACATTTCTTTCTATCTATTTACAATGTCATCATCTACAGTAAGAAAGAATCTGAACTCTTGTCATTTTCACATTGGTCAACAAGTCTAATTTTAGACTTACATTTCCAGTTCTGTACAGATGATTTTTCATCAGACTCCTCATCACAAACAGGATTATACAAAAAAGATAACACCTCTATATACAGTATATAACACAGGATCCATCATTCACAATAGGGGATGTCACAGCTCACCTCCTCCTCCTCCTGTACAATGACTGATAACACCTCTATATACAGTAGATAACACAGGATCCACCATTCACAATAGGTGATGTCACAGCTCACCTCCTCCTCCTGTACAATGACTGATAACACCTCTATATACAGTATATAACACAGGATCCATCATTCACAATAGGTGATGTCACAGCTCACCTCCTCCTCCTGTACAATGACTGATAACACCTCTATATACAGTAGATAACACAGCATCCACCATTCACAATAGGTGATGTCACAGCTCACCTCCTCCAGGGATCTTATGCAGGATAAGGCTGACAATAAATTATCCTTGAAGCACTGGTCTGTCCTTACTGGAACTAAGCTAAGCACAAAGCGCTCATGCCGACCATACATTGTTCCAGCTGCCACGCCCTAGCCCACCATTACCCAAAACAGCGTACCATCCGCTTCGCTACAGCGGCGGTACGAAGCGCTCATGCCGACCATACCTTGTGCCATCTGTGACGCCCAAGCGCTCTCCATACCTCAAAGCAGCGGTGCAAATCGTGGCTAGTCCCATCCACCACGCCCCAGCCCACCATAACCCAAAACAACGTACCATCCGCTTCGCTACAGCGGCGGTACGAAGTGCACATGCCGACCATACATCGTTCCATCCACCACGCCCAAGCGCTTTAACATACCTCGAAGCAGCGGTACAAGTCGTAGGAATAGTCAGGGAAAAATAAAATCAGACGTCCAGGTCCACGAAGTGTCCAAGTACAAAGTGAAGAAGGTAAAAAGCTGAGGTGGCGTCGGGAACAATAGCGCTCAGGCGACAATTTTTCCAACCAATGTGTGCACAGTAACCAATGACCAATCAGCGCACTACAGGTATAGTTAGCTAGCAGCACAACACGCCCCTCGTGAACAACGTCACGCATAGATTATGCAAATGTGCTCTAAATCGTCCTGTGTGACATGCTCGTACGACTGTCCCGTACGACTTCTACATCGCAACTACGTCATGAAATTATCGCTCCAGCGCCGTGTATTGCAATGTGTGACCGCAGTATACGACGCATGGAGCGATAATCAAACGACGCTGCAACGTCACAGATCATGCCGTCGTAACGACCAAAGTGCCACTGTGTGACAGTACCCTAAGTAATATTATGGACATGGCTAGAATCAGCTTTTTGGAGAAGACAATTGTGATCAGACAAGTTGAAAGAAAAAGAGAAGGTGGACAACTACAGACATTGTGAAGACACATACGAGAGACATTGTTGAGGTGTCGGCTATTATGATTCCATAGTATTTGTTACCTTCATTACTGCACTATGCCATCACCATTGATCTCCTGTGATGTCCTGTTGACTATTGATTCTCATGATAAAATGTCCGCTTTACTGGTACAAGCCTCATAGGTCTAAATGTAAGACTCTTTTAGCTGTATAACATTTTCCGTTGTCTATTTTAACTTCCAATTTTTGGGGAAGAGCCCAAAACCTGGAATTTCAGCTATGGAGACACTTTGTGACTTGTTGGTCCTGGCATCTCGTAATAGCATGAACATTAGTCTCCAAAGGATGCGAGCTTCTCAAGAACCTGCAATTCAGCACATACCTCCTCAGTGCCAGCTACATCTTGAGTTTGGTGTTACAAGAAATGTCAGGGGTTGTTGATTTTGGGTCCATAATATCTAGTGAACCCCCCCATGAGAGATGATGTTTTTATAGCATAAAATGTACAACTTCAGCATTAATATAGGAACAGATTAGAGAAATGAACACTCGTGCTAAGAAAGAGCTTGGCAATGGTCAGACAATGCATTCTCGTCTCTAACTTACAAATTCAGATTTATCAAAAAATTAAATCTAGAAGAAAAATAAATCTAGATGAAGAATTCCCTTAATGAAGGCTATATTTAAAAATGTACTTTTGAACCCATGAATCATCAGAGATGACCACTGCATATGCAGCGCCCCAGAGTCCTGGTCGTTGCAGTACTGTTGCTCCGCCGCTAAGGGGGGCTATGGTATGTCTGATGGCACTGAAGGAGTTCATCTGACCAGGTATCACAGACACCAATACATTTCACAGTCTGGCCTCCAGGGGAAGCTAAGGGTTCTATTTATTAGGCCACTCCTCACAATCTGGTAAAACTGGGGGTTAGGCAGGAAGTTAGAAGAGAAAGCTGACTGGGTTGGAACCAGGCAACACCTTGTGGCAGAGGGTGTTGTGGGGGAAGATTCGGAGGGGTCCCTGTCAGGGGTGGGATCCTGACAGAGGCCTAGCGAACAGAGAGAACGTTACGGGACCGCGCCTGCACGATATAGCGGCGGTACCCCAAGAAAGGACAAGAAGCGAGGTTTATTGTGCTGAGTGAGAAACGAGATCAACGCAACAAGGAGAATACCAGTAGGAGTCGTGCTGTAAGACGAGGCAACATCCTATTGAGGCACATAACCGGTGGCCGGAACGCCGAGGAAGTATAGAGCTCCAAGCCAAACTTCAAACCTACGGCAGGACAGTCAGTTATAGGCGGGCTGTCTCACCCAATTGACCTAGGAAGACACAGGGGGGTAACAACAGGAGTGGGGCGACGCTAGAGTCCCGGAAGAGCTCCGAGCCTCCCCGTCATACGGGTGCGTCCTAACCATAAGACCTGGGGGACGTGGAAGAACATCAGAATCGAGTTGTGAGGGAACACGAGAAACAGACACAACAGTTGTGAGGACTATCCCGTGGTGCTCAGCAGGGAAGGACTACAACACACAAGCGCTAGAGGGTAGGCACAGATTTCCACCTGCAAAGGGAACTCTGGATGTGCCATCGGACCGACCAGGCTTGCGCAGCCCAGTTAACCGTATTCCGGATTGAGGACCCTGAAGCCTTCAGTAAAGAGGTAAAGAGACTGCAACCTGGTGTCCTCGTTATTTACTGCACCGCACTACCACCACCATCCACACCTTTCATTGGGCGCCCCTCAGCAGGGTCACGGACCGGGTCTAGCCACCGTGACAACCCCAGAGCAGAGACTCAGAGGCCCGGTACCGGGTACCCCTCGGCCCTGCGGCAGTGGGGGCGCTGCAATTTTGGCATCACGAACAGGATCTACTTAAGCCTGAAGAATCAGGTCATGTGTGCAACACAACTGTGTGTGGAACTGTGATTTATTATACTTGGACTGTGACTTATTGTAAAGACTGTGCCGCGCCACTTGCCGCCAAAATCTGCCATTACAGCGCTGAGGAGAGCGCAGAAGAAGAGGGGCGTGGCGTGGGCGTAGACAAGCTGGAGAGCGCGAAAGACAATGGCCGCCCAGTCTAAATATTTCTGCGTCCTGAGGACGTGCCCGTCAGCAGCCGAGGTCCGCCTCCTTATTCTCTTTGGAGGATGGAGACCATGGAGACAGGGCCGCCCACGAAAGAGACCGTGGGAAGAGGACACTGGAGAGGAAGCGAAGATGGCGACGCCGGGAGCACCGCGTGGGAATGACCCGACTCAGCGAGAGGCTGCACAACCCGACACAGCCCCGGACACGCCATCGTTGCGGGAACTGACCCTTGCGGAGCTACCGATGGGCCGACCCCCCTGGCCGCCGTCCGAGGAGTGTGTGGCTGCAGCCGAGGCCCGGCAGATAGCCTACCGCCTGGAGGCCGACGCCCGTGTGATCGCTCGGCTGGGCCAACCTACGGAGGTCCGCCTGTCTCCGGTGTCCCCGGCTTCTCTCATCCCGACTGCGGCGGAGTGTGAGCTGCAGGCACAGGGCCTGAGGATCCTGCCGGAGGCGGAACACCTGCAGCGCCTGATGACAGAGTGGCAGAACAGGCCCCAATCCGCGGCCCAGGTCGATCTAACAAGCGTCGCGGAGACTCCACCGTCACACTGGGGTGTTGTGGTGTCCTTCAACTCCCGGAAGGGAAGGGGAGTTATCCAGGAGATCGGGGAGCCACTACAGGTCCGTGTTGATCGGGAAGAAGTGGAGCCCTGCGGGGGAAGGTACGATTCCGACCTGGAGCCTGGCGACGCGGTGACCTACACCCGGTGGAGGAGGGAGGTCGGCTGGATAGCTCCGGGCGTCCAGCGGTGTGTCGCACTCCAGGCCGATACCGGGACATCTGAGGACGAGCCCCCTGCAGAGAAGGCGATGGAACCTGTCTCCGTGGAACATCCGGAAGTCCGGGCTCACCGTGTGCCCCTGGGTTGCGCTTGCCCATGAGTAAGGAGGGCGTCCTGCAGAGGGATCCTGTCGTTGCTGGAGCCAGGACCGGCCCTTGCTGCACCAACGCGACCCGTTGGCCGGGTGAGGCCTGGAAGGAGACCACCCCCTGCACCACAAGAAGACTAAGTAAGCAAAAATGCTTTATAGAATGTAAATAGTTCATTGTTTCTATGCTGTTTTGCTGCTAAAACCCGTTCAGGGTAACTCTTAAAGGGATCCCTTTGTTTACCCGGGATCACTATTGCCTTTTGTTTGTTTTCTACTTGTTGCCTCCGTTATCAAGAGGCTGCCGAATCATGGACGGTGAATGATTCAAAAACTGATGTTGTAAATAGTTTGCACCTTCTTAAAGGTGCTCTCTACTGGTTTTACATAAAGAAAGGACTCTTTGCGAAGACACTGGTCGCAGAACCAGCATCGGAGTCCTTACTGCGAACAGACTTGCAGCTTGAGGAGTTGCACTACCTCATAGAGACTTGGTTCCCTCTTAAAGGGAATGTTCACATATTGCACTTATGAACAGTGTTGCCTTAAGATGGTTAAATGGCAATAATGTCTTGAAAGAAGAAGTTAAATGTAACTAACTAGTTGATTGTAAGAAATGTTGGTAATGTGCTCTGAAATAAAGTCCTGTAAAGGTGAAAGCTAGAAGAAAGATGCAGCAGACCCGTAGGGGTAGACATAGCGTCCTGCATACAAGTCAGTAAGAAAGTAATAAAGGAAGTTTAATGTTGTATTTAATAGAAAATGTTTAATAATGTGCTAGAAAATGAGGACAGGAAGTGAACCCGTAGGGGTTAGTGGTGAGTCCTCTTAGGAGCCATACAGAGATGGCTCAGTAATCCGAACTGAAAGATGGATGATATGTTCTATACTGTGTATAGTAGTAGAAAGACAGTAGGCCCGGGCGGAAAGGGGCGGTCCTGTAACAGAAAGGAGAGGCAGTAGGTCTGGAGCAGTTAGGACAGGCGGTCCTGCAAATTTAAAGAAGGAGAATGCATAAAAGTTGTTTAGCCTTATAATGTGTTATAAGAAGGTCTTTAGTGGATCCAGCGAGTACGTCCTTAAAGGCAATGTTAAATTATTGTTCAAAGATTTTGCACTTAGTAGAATACCCGGTTGGGTAAGAAAAGTATTTATAGTATGTTATTCAAAGTATTTAACCATGTTTGTAACGTTCAAGTGTCCTCACCTCCCATAAAGGGAAGCTCTGTTAAAAAGTTTACTAGTACTTGCATTTTCAAAATTGTATGTCTTTTTGCTGACATGTATTGTTGTTTTCTTCCCAGTCCAGGAGTACTGGATTTAACCAGGGGGGAGTGCAGCGCCCCAGAGTCCTGGTCGTTGCAGTACTGGTGCTCCGCCGCTAAGGGGGGCTATGGTACGTCTGATGGCACTGAAGGAGTTCATCTGACCAGGTATCACAGACACCAATGCATTTCACAGTCTGGCCTCCAGGTGGAGCTAAGGGTTCTATTTATTAGGCCACTCCTCACAATCTGGTAAAACTGGGGGTTAGGCAGGAAGTTAGAAGAGAAAGCTGACTGGGTTGGAACCAGGCAACACCTTGTGGCAGAGGGTGTTGTGGGGGAAGATTCGGAGGGGTCCCTGTCAGGGGTGGGATCCTGACAGAGGCCTAGCGAACAGAGAGAACGTTATGGGACCGCGCCTGCACGATATAGCGGCGGTACCCCAAGAAAGGACAAGAAGCGAGGTTTATTGTGCTGAGTGAGAAACGAGATCAACGCAACAAGGAGAATACCAGTAGGAGTCGTGCTGTAAGACGAGGCAACATCCTATTGAGGCGCATAACCGGTGGCCGGAACGCCGAGGAAGTATAGAGCTCCAAGCCAAACTTCAAACCTACGGCAGGACAGTCAGTTATAGGCGGGCTGTCTCACCCAATTGACCTAGGAAGACACAGGGGGGTAACAACAGGAGTGGGGCGACACTAGAGTCCCGGAAGAGCTCCGAGCCTCCCCGTCATACGGGTGTGTCCTAACCATAAGACCTGGGGGACGTGGAAGAACATCAGAATCGAGTTGTGAGGGAACACGAGAAACAGACACAACAGTTGTGAGGACTATCCCGTGGTGCTCAGCAGGGAAGGACTACAACACACAAGCGCTAGAGGGTAGGCACAGATTTCCACCTGCAAAGGGAACTCTGGATGTGCCATCGGACCGACCAGGCTTGCGCAGCCCAGTTAACCGTATTCCGGATTGAGGACCCTGAAGCCTTCAGTAAAGAGGTAAAGAGACTGCAACCTGGTGTCCTCGTTATTTACTGCACCGCACTACCACCACCATCCACACCTTTCATTGGGCGCCCCTCAGCAGGGTCACGGACCGGGTCTAGCCACCGTGACAACCCCAGAGCAGAGACTCAGAGGCCCGGTACCGGGTACCCCTCGGCCCTGCGGCAGTGGGGGCGCTGCACATACACCATCATCATAAATGTTGCTCATGGTCAATCAACTTATGCCACCATGCCCAACCCAATTTTGACAGACGTAGCAACTAGATACTTTCATTCCAGTAGCTTGTGCATGTGAAATGTAAGATTACATGATGGATATTCAGATTAAGGTCTGTCATTGGATGGTTTAAGGTCCAAACAGGAGTTAATCTTATAGTTTACATTCTTAAAGAGGGAAATCCTGAGCTGGGATTTGTCCTATTACTCAACTGTCTCGGATTCAGCACGGGACCTTGCTCCCTCTCCTACGGCTTCCTCCCTTTGCAGTAGTCTAAAGCTGGTTTCTCAGGCAATCCAGCAAAATGTTCTGACAACATCATGCTAGGGATGGATTTTAAGGCCTCCTCAAGCAGAGGTCAGATGCCTGGGTATTATGTAGCATTGTCCACCGTTGCTTCAAGTTTGCTACTTCTCTTTGCTCAGGTCACCTCCAGCAAGGTGACCAGCATCTCCTCTTCTACTTCTGTCTTCCATGCTACAACCAGCATTATTTCGAAGCTCAGACTAGCTTACTGGGTGTTGTCCCAGCAAGCAAGTTACCAACTCCTAGCCTCTGCAATCAATGTAACGCATCTCTTCAAGTGAGTCTCCAGTGTGCCTATACTTCAATGCTGTCCTGCGGTTAACCATTTTCTTTCTACAATTCCCAGTTTACATACATCTTAGCTATTAAGCTCTTCCCTACCAGATTGCATTTACTTCTTTGTTAAACCTTAGGTTCACTATAGCTCTGCTGGATGATACCAGACTGAATTTACTTCTCTGTTATTCCTTTAATTAACCATTGCCATGCAGCAAAATTCCAGTTTACTATACTGTTTCAATTCATGTGTGGGTCCATACATCTGGCTCTGCTTCATCTGTGCTATATGCTCTGCTTATATCTCTTCAGTCCTGCATACCCTCCTGTCCTGGCCCTGGTTGATCCATAGGTTGTCCAAAAATTCCTGCTCTGCTGCATCATCACCTTCTGTCTGTGCTGCTCACGCAGACTTATGAGAGTCCACCTCACCAAGTAGGTCCATAACACTTTCTCTAGAATGTCTACATGCCCTGATTGACACTATAGATGAGGTTTTCCTTATGAGTCTAACCATCATCATTTAAAGGGTGGCCCCATCAGGAAAACCGTGTCCATATGTCTTATTTGGGCATGTGGGTATCAGATAGCAGTCTTTAGTTTGCACCTGTCTCTATAAACCAGACCACAAGGCAGGTTAAGGAGTAAATGCAATTACCTGTAGGAGCTGAGGACCTACGGCCCATGGTTCCACTTGAAGAAGGGGATTAAGCCTTTTCTATGGCTTTGAGGTCATGTTCTTTGTTCCCCGGTTATTTGCTTGTTACACAAACAGCTTCTGTTCAAGTAAATGTAGTTTATCCGGGCGCTGCTATCACTACACAATGGGACCCTCATTTCCTATTAATGTGGACTCATTGTAAGATGACAGCTCCATAATAGATACGTCCGGAGCTATGTCTTAACTAAGATTTGGTTGAAAAAAAAAAAGTAATTTGAGATAGTAGATAATAGACCATAAATGAGATACACATGGGAGCCCAAAACAAAGACAGTTCAATTACCAGCAGTACATAACATGTAGAGATAATGAAGTTACGCAGATAAGAAGCTCCGGAGCACAGACATTTCCCACCAAGGAAATTAGGAATATTAAGATTTTTTATTTTGGGAGAGACATGGATAAGTTTAGTAATGTTAATCCAAAAAGTGGAGTAGCAATTGTCTAAAAAGTTGGATCTCCATTTATTTGTAGAATGTCATAATTCATGGTGGATTGTAAGAAGATATCCCGCATTTATTCTTTTAATTGTATCAGTTTTGGAATAACAGAGCCCCCAAAATATCTCAATGTTAAATTTTTGGAATCTCTTCTAGAAAAGTTTCAGTTTTGAAAAGTTTAGAGAGAAGCGCATGTGGCTTTTATCAAATAGCCAGTGTCTGCAACTTTTAGACAGATTTATTATTACTAAGGCTAGAAAATGATGACAATTTTGGCACAAATCTATGTCTGCTTGTAATATTTGTACATTTTATGTTCTGACTTTCAGAGAATTTCAATAAATTTGTTTAAAAAAACAACAACACTATAATAACTACATTAAAAAATAGGCCCCTTTTCAGCAGCTTCTTGACACCACTGCAATCCTAACCACTGATGGCATGAAATCTTGGTGCCCTCATGGTGACTTACTCTGCTACATCAGTTTCCATTGCAGCATGGCAACATCTTTATGAAGGGTCTCATCATGATTAAAGACCCCCAAACAATTAAGATACCTGTCAGTTAAACGATTGTTCGGCCAATTGCTTGGCCAGCAACAATCTTGGGCCTACTCTCCTACAAAAACGGTCTTTCACTCCACCGAACGCTAATGTAGTTTTTTTATGAGAGCTAATGCCAGACAGCTCTGGTGGCAGCTTATTTCACCAAGGACATAATAATAATAATAATAATAATAATTTTATTTATATAGCGCCAACATATTCCGCAGCGCTTTACAACTTATAGAGGGGACTTATACAGACAACAGACATTACAGCATAACAGAAATCACAGTTCAAAACAGATACCAGGAGGAATGAGGGCCCTGCTGCTCGCAAGCTTACAATCTATGAGGAAAAGGGGAGACACAAGAGGTGGATGGTAACAATTGCTTTAGTTATTTGGACCAGCCATAGTGTAAGGCTCGGGTGTTCATGTAGGACATTGCAGTTCAAAAAAATAACCAGACATGCCACATCTTCCTCCCTCAACATCATCTGTTGGGGGCCCCCATAAACATTGGACTATTGGCCAAACCCATTTACAGCATATCAATGTTAGTCTAAAGTGTATAGGAGGCTTAACCTACAAGTGGACATGTCCAACAAGGTTTTTGCCCCCACTCACCAAGGGAATCATAAAAATCAGATGAGTTCCTTCAGAGGCATAACCTGTAGCCCACCGAACACATAAAAGTAAGCCAATCTGCCAATTTCACGAGGATTGGCCAAAGACCTAATGTGCATATGGGCTTCCCAACACTCCCCATCAGATTATGTTGGGAAGACAAGGATTGGGCACTTAGATAAGGTTCTACCAGATGAGTCTTACTCCACTCTCCCGATAGAGGTCACACGAATGATTGCCCATGCTAAATGTTTATGTGTATCGGTGGATGGAAATGGATGGCTGTTGGCCAACATTCACTTCAGGTACATTGGCCATTAATGCTACTACAGTTTTCCAATGTTGCAAAAGTCTTTAGATCTCTTTGGGCACCAGGGTCGGGTATGACTGCCACCAGAGCATCACCAATAGCTTTGCCTCTATGGTTTGTATGCCCTTGCCATCTGGCCGCTATGATAATGCTCTGCGACAACCCCTGTGGGACCTGTAATGGTTTCGCCATCCAGTAGTGTTTGTGATTTTTAGGAAGGTTAAAACCTTTCCCTATAGGTATTTCAGCGATCTGCAGTTTCTGTCCTATACATCAATCAACCGTGACTTTAATTAACAGAACCGTGTGAAAGACGATGTTTATTTTCAGAGGTTTTAGCTTTCAAACAGCAAAGTCAACTCTCAGATCCATCGGAGGAAAAACAGATCAGGTAGCCCGCCGTTGCCCTTTAGGTCATTCATTAACTTTTAAATTTATTATTCCTCTCTACTGTATTTATTTGAAAGTGGGGGTCATTGGAATTTGTTGACGGTTTATAGGGTGTAAGGGTCAAAAGTGCATTGTATGTAAGAAAAAAACCCAACAGAGTGATATCTGATTGTCTGTATGTTAGAGGTGTCATCACCTCCAACACCAAACACATGCGGTGGGATTAATGCTCTTGTGTGACCACAGAGCATTGTGAAAATAGATAATCCTGGTCATTAACCTTCTGGAGGGCATCAAACACTCTCCGGAATAATGGAAAAGTAAACTACAGCCCTAGTGTTTGTTCAACCTGTTGTGTAGATGAAGATTGTGGGACAAGGGTTCTTCAGTCATGACTTGTATCTGCCATGGGATCTATGTGTCAAATTTTAGGAGCAGAAAAACATCTTGAACATAAAGAACAGGTCATAGACATGCAAGCGATGGACTCCCTTATTAAACTGTGCCAATCTGCAGAATAACAGTACAACAGTGTCCTCCCCTATTACATATAATACTGGTCTTTTGTGGAAGAAAGGCTTTTTTATGCATAACAGTGTCCTCCCCTATTACATATAATACTGGTCTTTTGCAGAAGAGGGGCCTTTTTCTGCACTGCAACCCTTATAGCAATGTCCATGAGGATGAGAAAGATGAACATATGTGAAGATACTATTTCAAGGGAATACGCGGTATATCTGGAAACTGAAAATATCAATTTTGAACTGTATTACTGTCATATAGACTATACTTATAGAATAAGGGGATTTAGACCACAAATTGATCAATTTGCGTGATCCCATCAGCCAGGGCAAGGGAACACATATTATTACCTTTAAACTTTCTTTCCCCTTGGCCATTGCCTACAAATATAAAGGGCAGGTAGGATCCAGTCCTAACTGGACAGATGGGAGGAGCAATCAGTCTAATATGGAGGCGGTCACTACCTCCAATATGTGCAACAAAAAACTAGCACCTCCTGATGAAATGAGTCAAATATGGACAGGTGCAAAATGGTGTGATTGCAATAGTATACAAACTAAAAGTGCAGCGGCACACGGTGTATACGAAAGAAGATGTGGACATTGAATATACAGTATATATGTTTTCATTAGTGCTATACGGACTACAATAGTAACCTGGCATTTTCTTGTGTCATTCAAAATTTATAAATTCAATACAATATTTAATTTAACTTAAAGTCTACCTGCCGTTTCAGGAGAATATCTGTGTGTTCCTCTAGCTCCTCCCCCTCTTCATAGAATCTTACACGCACCAATTGTCATCTCTTATATCAATAATGGGAAATTCTTTCTTGAAGTAAAAATGAACGATTGGTCCAGGAGGGGAAAAAGCAGATTTCTCTGATAAGATTATTATAAAATTACTTATTTTCACATGTACTATTGATTTCTGAAATTAAAATAAAATGATTGTTACTGGGCTTTCTAAGCTTAAATGGACTTAATTTCCTTTTAAAATAACAAAAAGGAATCATGTTCCCCCCACCAATCACCTGCATGTTCAATTCCAATGCTTACCTGGTTGCCGGTGGTCTTTGCTGTCTGGTACTGCCATGTTGGAAGTGTTCGGTAATGATGGCACAGCAGTAGGGTACTGCCAATGGCGGAAGACTACTCAGTCACTATGGGGCACCACCCGGCATCGTACTTTCAACCTTATCAGCATTCTGGATTCCGATACAGTTGAAACTAGTGATGGGAGAGGGAGCCATCAGTTGATGCTCCCTCTCCCGTCATTCCCCCTCGGCGTCTGAGCTCTGTGACGTCTCAGCGCCGAGGGCGCGATGATGTCACTACAGTGCGCTCTCTGTGCTGAGCATTTCAGAGGGTCAGAAGATGTGCTGCAGAGACCAGAGCAGCAGGGGAACTGGGAGAGGTGAGTATTTACTTATTTTAAATGTAGGGTCCATTATACTGTATGGAGGACCATATGGGGAGGGGACCATAATACTGAATGGAAGACTATATATGGCCTATAAAACTGTAAGGAAGGCTATATATAGCCCATAACACTGTATGGAAGACTAAATGAGACCCGCAATAATATATGGAGAACTGTATGGGGACCATAATACCGTATGGAGGACTATATAGGACCCATAATAATGCATGGAGGACTATGTGGGGCCAATAATACTGTATGAAGGACTATATGGGTGTTGTGAATTAGACTTTTTGGCTCCCTCTTGTGGTTACTAGTGATATGACTCTGGGATTGTCTTTCCCCAGTTTGGCACCCACCTGGGTCGTTAGTCCAGGGGTGTTGCTATATAAGCTTCCTGGATCCTTAGTCCAGTGCCTGGCATCGTTGTAATCAGATCCTTTCTGTTTGCTCCTGTCTGCTGGTCCGGGTTCGTGCAATATTAAGCTAAGTCCTGCTTCTTTGTTTTTTGGTTATTTGCTTGCTCTCATTTTTGTCCAGCTTGTACTAAATGTGATTCCTGATCTTGCTGGAAGCTCTAGGGGGTGGTGTTCTCCCCCCGGGCCGTTAGACGGTTCGGGGGTTCTTGAATATCCAGCGTGGATATTTTGATAGGGTTTTTGCTGACCATATAAGTCATCTTACTATATTCTGCTATTAGCTAGTGGGCCTCTCTTTGCTAAATACCTAGCTCATTCTTACGTTTGTCTTTTCCTCTTACCTCACCGTTATTATTTGTTGGGGGCTTGTATCCAACTTTTGGGGTCTTTTCTCTGGAGGCAAGAAAGGTCTTTCTTTTCCCTTCTAGGGTTAGTTAGTTCTCCGGCTGGCGCGAGACGTCTAGAACCAACGTAGGCACGTTCCCCGGCTGCTGCTATTTGTGGTGCTAGGATTAGATATATGGTCAGCTCAGTTACCACTGCCCTATGAGCTGGTTTTTTTGTGTTTGCAGACTTAGTAATTATTTCTGAGACCCTCTGCCATTGGGGTCATAACAGTATGCCAGGCCAACATTGAATGTTTAATGTATTGCAGAAGTGGGATAATAAGAAAGGAAATTCTGAGTTTTTTTTTTTTTTCCTCTCTTTCTTCCTCCCCTTTACCTCTGAGTGGCTTGTGCTTGCTACAGACATGAATGTCCAGACCTTGATTACAAGTGTGGACCAGCTTGCTGCTCGTGTGCAGGGCATACAAGATTTTGTTACCAATAGTCCAATGTCTGAACCTAAAATACCTATTCCTAAACTGTTTTCTGGAGACCGATTTAAGTTTAGGAATTTCAGGAATAATTGTAAATTGTTTCTATCTCTGAGACCCCGTTCATCTGGAGATTCAGCTCAGCAAGTTAAAATTGTTATCTCTTTTTTTACGGGGCGACCCTCAGGATTGGGCTTTCTCGCTAGCGCCAGGAGATCCGGCATTGGCAAATATTGATGCGTTTTTTCTGGCGCTCGGATTGCTTTACGAGGAACCCAATCTTGAAGTTCAGGCAGAAAAAGCCTTGCTGGCTATTTCTCAGGGCCAGGATGAAGCTGAAGTGTATTGCCAAAAATTTCGGAAATGGTCCGTGCTTACTCAATGGAATGAGTGTGCTCTGGCCGCAAATTTCAGAAATGGCCTTTCTGAAGCCATTAAGAATGTGATGGTGGGTTTCTCCATTCCTACAAGTCTGAATGATTCCATGGCGCTGGCTATTCAAATTGACCGGCGTGTGCGGGAGCGCAAAACCGCTAATCCTTTGGTGGTGTTGTCTGAACAAACACCTGATTTAATGCAATGTGATAGTATTCAGACTAGAAATGAGCGGAAAAATCATAGACGTCAGAATGGGTTGTGTTTTTACTGTGGTGATTCTACACATGTTATATCAGCATGCTCTAAACGCCTAACAAGGGTTGTTAGTCCTGTCGCCATTGGTAATTTGCAACCTAAATTTATTTTGTCTGTGACTTTAATTTGCTCATTGTCTTCTTACCCTGTTATGGCGTTTGTGGATTCAGGCGCTGCCCTGAGTCTTATGGATCTGTCATTTGCCAAGCGTTGTGGTTTTGTTCTTGAACCGTTGGTAAATCCTATTCCTCTTAGAGGTATTGATGCTACGCCATTGGCGGAAAATAAACCACAGTTTTGGACGCAGGTAACCATGTGCATGACTCCTGAACATCGGGAGGTGATTCGTTTTCTTGTTCTGCATAAAATGCATGATTTGGTCGTTTTGGGTCTGCCATGGTTACAGACCCACAATCCAGTCTTGGATTGGAAGGCAAAGTCTGTGTCAAGTTGGGGCTGTCAGGGAATTCATGCTGATTCTCCGCCGGTGTCTATTGCTTCCTCTACTCCTTCGGAAGTTCCTGAGTATTTGTCTGATTATCAGGATGTATTCAGCGAGTCCAGGTCCAGTGCTCTGCCTCCTCATAGGGACTGTGACTGCGCCATAGATTTGATTCCAGGTAGTAAATTTCCTAAGGGAAGACTATTTAATCTGTCTGTACCTGAGCATGCTGCAATGCGTTCGTATATCAAGGAGTCTCTGGAGAAGGGGCATATCCGTCCATCCTCTTCCCCTCTTGGTGCGGGATTCTTTTTTGTGGCCAAGAAGGACGGATCTTTGAGACCTTGTATTGACTATCGGCTTCTGAATAAAATCACTGTTAAATTTCAGTATCCTTTGCCTCTGTTGTCGGACTTGTTTGCCTGGATTAAAGGTGCCAAGTGGTTCACCAAGATAGATCTTCGTGGTGCGTACAACCTTGTGCGCATTAAGCAAGGAGATGAATGGAAGACTGCATTTAATACGCCCGAAGGTCATTTTGAGTACTTGGTGATGCCTTTTGGGCTCTCTAATGCTCCCTCAGTGTTTCAGTCCTTTATGCATGATATTTTCCGGAAGTATCTGGATAAATTTATGATTATTTATCTGGATGATATTCTGGTTTTCTCTGAGGATTGGGACTCACATGTGGAGCAGGTCAGGATGGTGTTTCAGGTTTTGCGTGAGAATGCTTTGTTTGTTAAGGGCTCAAAGTGTCTCTTTGGAGTACAGAAGGTTCCCTTTTTGGGGTTTATTTTTTCCCCTTCTGCTGTGGAGATGGACCCAGTCAAGGTCCGAGCTATTCATGATTGGACTCAACCCACGTCAGTTAAGAGTCTTCAGAAGTTCTTGGGTTTTGCTAACTTCTACCGTCGTTTTATCGCTAATTTCTCTAGCGTTGTTAAACCTTTGACGGATATGACCAAGAAAGGTTCTGATGTTGCTAACTGGGCTCCTGCAGCCGTGGAGGCGTTCCAAGAGTTGAAGCGCCGGTTTACTTCGGCGCCTGTTTTGTGCCAGCCTGATGTCTCACTTCCCTTTCAGGTCGAAGTGGACGCTTCTGAGATTGGGGCAGGGGCCGTTTTGTCGCAGAGAGGCCCTGGTTGCTCGGTAATGAGACCATGTGCTTTCTTCTCTAGGAAGTTTTCGCCTGCTGAGCAGAATTATGATGTTGGCAATCGGGAGTTGTTGGCCATGAAGTGGGCATTTGAGGAGTGGCGTCATTGGCTCGAGGGTGCTAAGCATCGTGTGGTGGTCTTGACTGATCACAAAAATTTGATGTATCTCGAGTCTGCTAAACGCCTGAATCCTAGACAGGCCCGCTGGTCATTGTTTTTCTCCCGTTTTGACTTTGTGGTCTCGTATTTACCAGGTTCAAAGAATGTGAAAGCTGATGCTCTTTCAAGGAGCTTTGTGCCTGACTCTCCTGGAGTCGCAGAACCAGTTGGTATTCTTAAAGAGGGAGTTATCTTGTCGGCCATTTCTCCTGATTTGCGACGTGTTTTGCAGAGATTTCAGGCTGGTAGACCTGACTCTTGTCCACCTGACAGACTGTTTGTTCCTGATAAGTGGACTAGCAGAGTCATTTCCGAGGTTCATTCCTCGGTGTTGGCAGGGCATCCGGGAATTTTTGGCACCAGAGATCTGGTGGCTAGGTCCTTTTGGTGGCCTTCCTTGTCACGGGATGTGCGGTCATTTGTGCAGTCCTGTGGGACTTGTGCTCGAGCTAAGCCTTGCTGTTCTCGTGCCAGCGGGTTGCTCTTGCCCTTGCCTGTCCCGAAGAGGCCTTGGACACACATTTCCATGGATTTCATTTCAGATCTCCCGGTGTCTCAGGGCATGTCTGTCATCTGGGTGGTATGTGATCGCTTTTCTAAAATGGTCCATTTGGTGCCTTTGCCTAAGCTGCCTTCCTCTTCCGATCTGGTTCCTGTGTTCTTTCAGAATGTGGTTCGTTTACACGGCATTCCTGAGAATATTGTGTCTGACAGAGGATCCCAGTTTGTTTCCAGGTTCTGGCGATCCTTTTGTGCTAGGATGGGCATTGATTTGTCGTTTTCGTCTGCCTTTCATCCTCAGACTAATGGACAAACGGAGCGAACTAATCAGACTCTGGAGGCTTATTTGAGGTGTTTTGTTTCGGCAGATCAGGATGATTGGGTGACTTTCTTGCCGTTGGCTGAGTTTGCCCTTAATAATCGGGCTAGTTCCGCTACTTTGGTTTCGCCATTTTTCTGCAACTCTGGTTTCCACCCTCGTTTTTCCTCGGGACATGTGGAGCCTTCTGACTGTCCTGGGGTAGATTCTGTGGTGGATAGGTTGCAGCAGATCTGGAATCATGTGGTGGACAACTTAAAGTTGTCACAGGAGAAGGCTCAGCGTTTTGCCAACCGCCGCCGCGGTGTGGGTCCCCGACTTCGTGTTGGGGATTTGGTATGGCTGTCTTCTCGATTTGTTCCTATGAAGGTCTCCTCTCCTAAATTTAAGCCTCGCTTCATCGGTCCTTACAAAATATTGGAAATCCTTAATCCTGTGTCCTTTCGCTTGGATCTTCCGGTGTCGTTTGCCATTCACAACGTGTTCCATAGGTCTTTGTTGCGGCGGTACGTTGTACCTGTGGTTCCTTCTGTTGAGCCTCCTGCTCCGGTGTTGGTTGAGGGCGAGTTGGAGTACGTGGTGGAGAAGATCTTGGATTCTCGTCTCTCCAGACGGAGGCTTCAGTATCTGGTCAAGTGGAAGGGCTATGGTCAGGAGGATAATTCCTGGGTGGTTGCCTCTGATGTGCATGCGGCCAATTTAGTTTGTGCCTTTCACGCTGCTCATCCTGATCGCCCTGGTGGTCTTGGTGAGGGTTCGGTGACCCCTCCTTAAGGGGGGGGGTACTGTTGTGAATTAGACTTTTTGGCTCCCTCTTGTGGTTACTAGTGATATGACTCTGGGATTGCCTTTCCTCAGTTTGGCACCCACCTGGGTCGTTAGTCCAGGGGTGTTGCTATATAAGCTTCCTGGATCCTTAGTCCAGTGCCTGGCATCGTTGTAATCAGATCCTTTCTGTTTGCTCCTGTCTGCTGGTCCGGGTTCATGCAATATTAAGCTAAGTCCTGCTTCTTTGTTTTTTGGTTATTTGCTTGCTCTCATTTTTGTCCAGCTTGTACTAAATGTGATTCCTGATCTTGCTGGAAGCTCTAGGGGGCTGGTGTTCTCCCCCCGGGCCGTTAGACGGTTCGGGGGTTCTTGAATATCCAGCGTGGATATTTTGATAGGGTTTTTGCTGACCATATAAGTCATCTTACTATATTCTGCTATTAGCTAGTGGGCCTCTCTTTGCTAAATACCTAGCTCATTCTTACGTTTGTCTTTTCCTCTTACCTCACCGTTATTATTTGTTGGGGGCTTGTATCCAACTTTTGGGGTCTTTTCTCTGGAGGCAAGAAAGGTCTTTCTTTTCCCTTCTAGGGTTAGTTAGTTCTCCGGCTGGCGCGAGACGTCTAGAACCAACGTAGGCACGTTCCCCGGCTGCTGCTATTTGTGGTGCTAGGATTAGATATATGGTCAGCTCAGTTACCACTGCCCTATGAGCTGGTTTTTTGTGTTTGCAGACTTAGTAATTATTTCTGAGACCCTCTGCCATTGGGGTCATAACATATGGGGTCATAATCATGGTGGCTCAGTGTTTAGCATTGCAGCCTTGCAGAGCTGGGGTTGTCGGTTCAAATCCAACCAAGGACAACCAACTTCTGCAAGAAGTTTGTATGTTCTGCGTGTGTTTCAGTGGGTTTACTCCGGGTACTCTGCTTTCCTCCCACACCCCAAAAGACATATTGACAGGGAATTTAGATTGTGAGACCCCATGGGGACAGTTCCTATAATGTCTGTAAAGCGCTGTGGAATTAATAGTGCTATATAAGTGAGTAAAATAAATAAATAATACTGTAGGGAGGACTATATGGGTCCCATAATTCTGCATGGAGGACTATGTGGGGCCCATAATACTATATGGAGGATGTCAGGAGATGCAGCTCAGCTGCCTTTGGTCATCAGGACAATTCTGTAATTGACTGACGAGTGATGGATGAGGCTGCGGCTGTTTTCACTACTAGGCCAGTTATTGGAGAACTCATAGTGAGCGTATGGTATATACTGTACACCTCCGATTCCAAAACATGGAATATCTATCTATATATTGTGATGCAGTGACCACTGTTACAGCTAGGGGGTGCTGCATGCGCTCCTCAGGATATGCATGGAGGCATATCTGTGGTTGTAATGGTTGAACTGGCCACACACACCTCCCACCTATGGGAGTGGCTACAAGTATATAATGTCACTATGTGGGTCACATGGAAAAGATGGATGGACCTGAGTGGTCTGTGTGCCAGGTCCTGGAGGGCCTCTGTGTTGGTTGGTCCTAGGAGTAGGACTAGATCCCTGAAGAGCACATGAGGGGAGGCCTTGGACCTGGGGGCCTGTGTGTTGGACGGTGCCAGATGGGGATGGACGTCCTGAATAGCGCACAGAGAGGACGCGTGTGCAGAGTCCGTGATGGCACTGCGTTTGGGGAAGCTACAGCTCGTCTGAGGATCTGGACTGTCAGGTGGCCTGGTGAGCAAGGCATTGCCCGGTATGGTGATCCCAGTTCGGCAGCTTCCCTGAGAAAGAGAGTACTGACAGGAGTCAGCATATGGAGCAGGAGCTCCTAGAAGGTAACCCAGCGTATGGGGTGCTGTGTGGTCACCCATGGCAACTGGTCAGATAAGGATCAGCGTGTTTAGAGACCGCGACCCAATGTCATGTGCGCTATATGACTAGGGACATTGATGAACTGTTCGGCGTACGGACACCGCTGGTAACTGGATGAAGTGAGATGTCCAGCATGTTTAGTGTCCGTGAGATAAAGCCGAATATGAAGTGTCTAAGATAAAGCTGCAACCTAATGTCACCAGTTGGTGCCTATTGTGTTCTATGAAAAGTAAATGATGAACTGTGCATAATCAGGTTTATGATGCCATAATAAACCGTGTGGACTGTTTAAGTAGAAAAACCGTGCCTAATGCTTGAATCCCCTGCCAAGCGAGTGTTCCCCAATACACTCAGTAAGTGCAATCTTACAATATGTATGTATATATATATATATATACCCTTATTTATACAGGTCAATTGGACTCCCGATATGGCTTCAGTTGACAGAGGACAAGGAATGGAGCTATTAAATGTTTTATATTTAATACCGAAAGGTAGCCAGGGTTTATAAAAAAAATATGAAAAGATGTTAAAAGATGAGAACAAAACAATACGGTATATACAATCACTCGAAATAAAAGGGATAACAAAAAAAAGGTACTAAGTCAGTGTCACGGACATGGCTCAGTGCTCAGCAGAGGGGAGAACTCCTTTTAGGAAAACTAACAGAACCACAGCGAGCTGAACCTTCCAGGACTGACAAAATACAAAAACCCAAACTGATTTTTATTTGATGAAGGTTACGCCCACATACCACCCCTTGGTGAGTTGATATCGGGGGATGGTTAGATGATGTGTTAGGTCTTTAGAAGATTATGAGATCCCAGACTTTCAGGATATCTTCACCCCTGGAGGTCCCAGGTGTGAGATATTGTTGTCATATTTTCTCTCACGATTTTACCTTTCTATAGAGATGAATCATTGTATGGATCCATCTGATCGATATTAAGTTGGAGGTGTTCGGCTAGACTTACAGTGATGTGAGTGATTGTGTTATATTCGTCCCTTCATTACGATGACGAAAATATACCTACCATAAATATTGGATTGATTTAAGCCCCAATTACTCTTACTCTTCTTTAGAGCAGAGTAAGTCCCTGTACTGAGTATATGAATCCTATACCTGATGGCTGGTTCTCAGCAGATACATTGTTGTAATTACCTGCTCACAGCAGGAGGATCTACTTCAATGGAGGTTGAAGTGTCAACTTTTTCTCACTTCGTCAGTAATATTTAATTTCATATGTTCAATGTGAGGGTGACATGTCTCCTCTTCTGCGATGTCTTTATAGATTTTACAATTTTTCTCTATGACAGAGGACTGTGTGGTGCCCATAATACTATATGGAGGACTATGTGGGGCCCATTTTACTGTATGGAGGAATATATGGGGCCCATATTACTGTATGGAGGACTATCTGGATTCCATTATACTATATGGAGGAATATATGGGGTTCATTATACTGTTCGGAAGAATATGTGATGTCCATTATACTGTAAGGAGGACTATGTAGGGGCCATTATACTATTTGAAGGGACTATGTAGGGGTCATTATATTATTTGGAGGAATATGTGGGGGGCCGTTATACTGTTTGGAGTACTAAATGGGGCCTTTATACTATTGTGAGGGCTATGTGGGGGTCATTATACTGCATGCAAGCAATTATACAGTGTGAGGTTTTTCAGGGGTCTATCATACTGTGTAGAGGGCTGTGTAGGGGTCAGTGTGCTGTTTGGAGGGCTAGTGGAGGCCAGTATACAGTGGTGATGATTGTGTTGAGACAATCATACTGACTGAAGTGGTGTAGAGGTCATTGTACTGTATAGAGGGTTGTATGGAAGGTTTTGGGGTGATCGCAGTTGGGGCATCATACTGTGTTGGGGTCACTGTCATGATTCTCAATGGCGAGAGAACATAGCCCAGCATATATGAGAACTAGCTCTTGGAAGATGGAAACTATACTGACCATGAACTAAACCTGCCGCACAACTAGAAGTGGCCGGGTAGCATGCCTACGTTTTTTTATCCCTAGATGCCCAGCGCCAGCCGGAGAACTACCTAATCCTAGCAGAGGAAAAGACAGTCCTGGCTCACCTCTAGAGAAATTTTCCCAAAAGGCAGACAGAGGCCCCCACATATATTGGCGGTGATTTTAGATGAAATGACAAACGTAGTATGAAAATAGGTTTAGCAAAAATCGAGGTCCGCTTACTAGATAGCAAGAAGACAGAAAGGGCACTTTCATGGTCAGCAGAAAACTCTATCAAAACACCATCCAGAAATTACTTTAAGACTCTAGCATTAACTCATAACACCAGAGTGGCAATTTCCGCTCACAAGAGCTTTCCAGACACAGTAACGAAACAGCAGCTGTGAACAGGAACAAAATGCAAAAACACACAAGGACAAAAGTCCAACTTAGCTGGGAGTTGTCTAGTAGCAGGAACATGCACAGAAAGGCTTCTGATTACATTGTTGACCGGCATGAAACTGACAGAGGAGCAAGGTTATATAGCGACTCCCACATCCTGATAGGAGCAGGTGAACAGAGGGGATGATGCACACAAGTACAATTCCACAAGTGGCCACCGGGGGAGCCCAGAATCCAATTTCACAACAGTACCCCCCCCTCAAGGAGGGGGCACCGAACCCTCACCAGAACCACCAGGGCGATCAGGATGAGCCCTATGAAAGGCACGGACAAGATCGGAGGCATGAACATCAGAGGCAGTGACCCAAGAATTATCCTCCTGACCGTATCCCTTCCATTTGACCAGATACTGGAGTTTCCGTCTGGAAACACGAGAGTCCAAGATCTTTTCCACAACGTACTCCAACTCACCCTCAACCAACACCGGAGCAGGAGGCTCAACGGAAGGCACAGCCGGTACCTCATACCTGCGCAATAATGACCGATGAAAAACATTATGAATCGAAAAGGATGCAGGGAGGTCCAAACGGAAGGACACAGGGTTAAGAATCTCCAATATCTTGTACGGGCCGATGAACCGAGGCTTAAACTTAGGAGAAGAAACCCTCATAGGGACAAAACGAGAAGACAACCACACCAAGTCCCCAACACAAAGCCGAGGACCAACACGACGACGGCGGTTGGCAAAAAGCTGAGTCTTCTCCTGGGACAACTTCAAATTGTCCACCACCTGCCCCCAAATCTGATGCAACCTCTCCACCACAGCATCCACTCCAGGACAATCCGAAGATTCCACTTGACCGGAGGAAAATCGAGGATGAAACCCCGAATTACAGAAAAACGGGGACACCAAGGTGGCAGAGCTGGCCCGATTATTGAGGGCGAACTCCGCCAAAGGCAAAAAAGCAACCCAATCATCCTGATCCGCAGACACAAAACACCTCAAATATGTCTCCAAGGTCTGATTAGTCCGCTCGGTCTGGCCATTAGTCTGAGGATGGAAAGCAGACGAAAAAGACAAATCTATGCCCATCCTAGCACAGAATGCCCGCCAAAATCTAGACACGAATTGGGTCCCTCTGTCAGAAACGATATTCTCCGGAATACCATGCAAACGAACAACATTTTGAAAAAACAGAGGAACCAACTCGGAAGAAGAAGGCAACTTAGGCAAGGGAACCAGATGGACCATCTTAGAGAAACGGTCACACACCACCCAGATGACAGACATCTTATGAGAAACAGGCAGATCCGAAATAAAATCCATCGAGATGTGCGTCCAAGGCCTCTTCGGGATAGGCAAGGGTAACAACAATCCACTAGCCCGAGAACAACAAGGCTTGGCCCGAGCACAAACGTCACAAGACTGCACAAAGCCTCGCACATCTCGTGACAGGGAAGGCCACCAGAAGGACCTTGCCACCAAATCCCTGGTACCAAAGATTCCAGGATGACCTGCCAACGCAGAAGAATGAACCTCAGAGATGACTCTACTGGTCCAATCATCAGGAACAAACAGTCTACCAGGTGGGCAACGATCAGGTCTATCCGCCTGAAACTCCTGCAAGGCCCGCCGCAGGTCTGGAGAAACGGCAGACAATATCACTCCATCTTTAAGGATACCTGTGGGCTCAGAATTACCAGGGGAGTCAGGCTCAAAACTCCTAGAAAGGGCATCCGCCTTAACATTCTTAGAACCTGGTAGGTAAGACACCACAAAATTAAACCGAGAGAAAAACAACGACCAGCGCGCCTGTCTAGGATTCAGGCGCCTGGCAGACTCAAGGTAAATTAAATTTTTGTGGTCAGTCAATACCACCACCTGATGTCTGGCCCCCTCAAGCCAGTGACGCCACTCCTCAAAAGCCCACTTCATGGCCAAAAGCTCCCGATTCCCAATATCATAATTCCGCTCGGCGGGCGAAAATTTACGGGAAAAAAAAGCACAAGGTCTCATCACGGAGCAGTCGGAACTTCTCTGCGACAACACCGCCCCAGCTCCGATTTCAGAAGCGTCGACCTCAACCTGAAAAGGAAGAGCAACATCAGGCTGACGCAACACTGGGGCGGAAGAAAAGCGGCGCTTGAGCTCCCGAAAGGCCTCCACAGCATCAGGGGACCAATCAGCAACATCAGCACCCTTCTTAGTCAAATCAGTCAATGGTTTTACAACATCAGAAAAACCAGCAATAAATCGACGATAAAAGTTAGCAAAGCCCAAAAATTTCTGAAGACTCTTAAGAGAAGAGGGTTGCGTCCAATCACCAATAGCCTGAACCTTGACAGGATCCATCTCGATGGAAGAGGGGGAAAAAATGTATCCCAAGAAGGAAATCTTTTGAACCCCAAAAACACACTTAGAACCCTTCACACACAAGGAATTAGACCGCAAAACCTGAAAAACCCTCCTGACCTGCTGGACATGAGAGTCCCAGTCATCCGAAAAAATCAGAATATCATCCAGATACACAATCATAAATTTATCCAAATAATCGCGGAAAATGTCATGCATAAAGGACTGGAAGACTGAAGGGGCATTAGAAAGACCAAAAGGCATCACCAAATACTCAAAATGGCCCTCGGGCGTATTAAATGCGGTTTTCCACTCATCCCCCTGCTTGATTCGCACCAAATTATACGCCCCACGGAGATCAATCTTAGAGAACCACTTGGCCCCCTTTATACGAGCAAACAAATCAGTAAGCAGTGGTAACGGATATTGATATTTAACCGTGATTTTATTCAAAAGTCGATAATCAATACACGGCCTCAAAGAGCCGTCTTTCTTAGACACAAAGAAAAAACCGGCTCCTAAGGGAGATGACGAAGGACGAATATGTCCCTTTTCCAAGGACTCCTTTATATATTCTCGCATAGCCGCGTGTTCAGGCACAGACAGATTAAATAAACGACCCTTAGGGTATTTACTACCCGGGATCAAGTCTATGGCACAATCGCACTCCCGGTGCGGAGGTAGTGAACCAACCTTGGGTTCTTCAAAAACGTCACGAAAGTCAGACAAGAATTCAGGAATCTCAGAGAGAATAGATGATGAAATGGAAACCAAAGGTACGTCCCCATGAGTTCCTTTACATCCCCAGCTTAACACAGACATAGCTCTCCAGTCGAGGACTGGGTTATGAGATTGCAGCCATGGCAATCCCAGCACCAAAACATCATGTAGATTATACAGCACCAGAAAGCGAATAACCTCCTGGTGATCCGGATTAACACGCATAGTCACTTGTGTCCAGTATTGTGGTTTATTACTAGCCAATGGGGTGGAGTCAATCCCTTTCAGAGGTATCGGAGCCTCCAATGGCTCCAAATCATACCCACAGCGTTTGGCAAAGGACCAATCCATAAGACTCAAAGCAGCGCCAGAGTCGACATAGGCGTCCGCGGTAATAGATGACAAAGAACAAATCAGGGTCACAGATAGAATAAACTTAGACTGTAAAGTGCTAATTGAAACAGACTTGTCAGGCTTCTTAGTACGCTTAAAGCATGCTGATATAACATGAGTTGAATCACCACAATAGAAGCACAACCCATTTTTTCGTCTAAAATTCTGCCGCTCGCTTCTGGACAGAATTCTATCACATTGCATATTTTCTGGCGTTTTCTCAGTAGACACCGCCAAATGGTGCACAGGTTTGCGCTCCCGCAGACGCCTATCGATCTGAATAGCCATCGTCATGGACTCATTCAGACTCGCAGGCACAGGGAACCCCACCATAACATCCTTAATGGCATCAGAGAGACCTTCTCTGAAAATCGCCGCCAGGGCGCACTCATTCCACTGAGTAAGCACAGACCATTTGCGGAATTTTTGGCAGTATATTTCAGCTTCATCTTGCCCCTGAGACAAGGACATCAAGGCCTTTTCCGCCTGAAGCTCTAAATGAGGTTCCTCATAAAGCAACCCCAAGGCCAGAAAAAACGCATCCACATTGAGCAACGCAGGATCCCCTGGTGCCAATGCAAAAGCCCAGTCTTGAGGGTCGCCCCGGAGCAAGGAAATTACAATCCTGACCTGCTGTGCAGGGTCTCCGGCAGAGCGAGACTTCAGGGACAAAAACAATTTGCAATTATTTTTAAAATTTTGAAAGTGAGATCTATTCCCCGAGAAGAATTCAGGCAAAGGAATTCTAGGCTCAGACATAGGTGCATGAACAACAAAATCTTGCAAATTTTGTACCTTTGTGGCGAGATTATTCAAACCTGTAGCTACACTCTGAAGATCCATTTGAAACAGGTGAACACAGAGCCATTCAAGGAGTAGAAGGAGAGAAAGAGAGGAAGGCTGCAGTATAGGCAGACTAGCAAGTGATTCAATTAAGAGCACACTCAGAACTAGAGGAAAAAAAAAAAAAAAAAAAAAAATTGTAGCAGACTTCTTTTTTCTCTCCTTTCTCAGCCAGTAATTTAACCCTTTTTTTTTGGCCGGTCAAACTGTCATGATTCTCAATGGCGAGAGAACATAGCCCAGCATATATGAGAACTAGCTCTTGGAAGATGGAAACTATACTGACCATGAACTAAACCTGCCGCACAACTAGAAGTGGCCGGGTAGCATGCCTACGTTTTTTTATCCCTAGATGCCCAGCGCCAGCCGGAGAACTACCTAATCCTAGCAGAGGAAAAGACAGTCCTGGCTCACCTCTAGAGAAATTTTCCCAAAAGGCAGACAGAGGCCCCCACATATATTGGCGGTGATTTTAGATGAAATGACAAACGTAGTATGAAAATAGGTTTAGCAAAAATCGAGGTCCGCTTACTAGATAGCAAGAAGACAGAAAGGGCACTTTCATGGTCAGCAGAAAACTCTATCAAAACACCATCCAGAAATTACTTTAAGACTCTAGCATTAACTCATAACACCAGAGTGGCAATTTCCGCTCACAAGAGCTTTCCAGACACAGTAACGAAACAGCAGCTGTGAACAGGAACAAAATGCAAAAACACACAAGGACAAAAGTCCAACTTAGCTGGGAGTTGTCTAGTAGCAGGAACATGCACAGAAAGGCTTCTGATTACATTGTTGACCGGCATGAAACTGACAGAGGAGCAAGGTTATATAGCGACTCCCACATCCTGATAGGAGCAGGTGAACAGAGGGGATGATGCACACAAGTACAATTCCACAAGTGGCCACCGGGGGAGCCCAGAATCCAATTTCACAACAGGTCACCATACTTTGCTGGGGGAGGGTTAAGGGTGATGGGGGGGTACAGTAGGGTCATCATACTGTGTGTGTGGAAGGTAATGTAAAAGATTTCACTGTTGGGGTATCTTAACGTGTTTCGGGGGGACACTATTGTTGGCATCATACTTTATGAGGGCAATGAAAGGGTAATCTAGGGGATTCAATAGGAGGAAAATTCCTTTGAGGGCAGCAAAGTTGTCAGATTTGTTCTTTTTTGACGTCACCAAATATTTAGGTGTTTTTTTTGTTGGGGGGGTGGCAATTAGAACTTCTGTAATGGGGTCCCATGATTTCTATGTACGCCCCTGGGACCCAGCCAATCCTTGGTTGAGATGGGTCATTTCTGTGGCCACTAATCAGCTGGATGAGCATTTTCAGTCACTTCTGGTTCAAAATAATTAGATATCCACAGATTGGAAATCACTGGGCGAGATTGGAATAGACTTTTAACTGCTTGGGCCAATCGCTTGCTCAACAGTTGACTATCCCATACAAAGGAGGACATGCTTGCCCAGCGGAGAACAATGCGATCATCAGTCTGAAATCAGACATGTGCAATCAACATTTTCCCTGACCATCAGTCGGCCGGTGACGCCAACACATTAGACTGTGGACCGAACCTGTCAATATCGGTGGTTTCACCCAACATTAGTCTAATGTGTATGGAGACCTTTAGTGTTGGGCATGGGGAGCTGGAAGCCCCGGTATGGAGGAAGCCCCTGGCCAATTGCTACCTTTGCCCATACTATAATATGGCTGCACACACAACATACGTCCTCCATTCACAGTGTTTGACCCATGATCCCAGTTATTAAGGTAAATCTTCGACCTACTGAGCTAAATACAGAAGAGGATGATAGGAGTTATAATCAAAATATTTTCCGTGGTGTAGTGCCTTTGACTCACCGAGCTCTACACAGAGGCTTTATGTGCCGCCTTTATAGCTGCAAGGAGTTATCGACCGGTGAAGAACATGACCTCATAGACAAGCGGAGTTCCGAGCTCATTAGGTTGTGGTTATAATCCCAGATGTGACCATTCCGATTTAGGAAAACTATAGATGTCATTGTTCCCGACCCCCTCCCTCACCGCACGTCTGCAGCGTTATGAGGTTCTACTTCTTACAGAAAAACAAATATTTAATGGAGAAGGCGGCTGTCACCGTCCACACACTGACTTCCATAAAGAGGTCCTCTCAAATAGGTGTTTTATGACGCGTCAGTAGGACATCATAAAACAATGATTGGCCGGGATTTGGTCCTGAATTAGCAACACTGGCTGAGCTGCTCCTATTTTCTCTTACCTGACTGAACCTGTAGCTCTGTTAACCATGAACATGCTGGTTGATGAATAGAATGCCATGGCTACAGTGAAGACTGACTCACAATTCTAAAGACAGATGGAAAATGGGTCCATAAAAATGGAGGTTTATATCATATTGATCAATATAGTTGGACAATTACTTACTTTTCTGCATGTTTTAAAGGGGTTTACCAATTTTTCAAAAATGTATTTAAAGTGCACAAAGGTCCCAATTTTTGCTCCTATTATTTTCCTGCATCTCCCCTGATTATTCTGTTTTGTTTTTTTTCAAAATCCATCCAATGGTTCCAGAGATATGGGCCTTCTTATTTATTGGTAATTTTTATGGTCTATACAAAGGAGGCGTGGCTCACTGGACAATAATGTAGAACAGCCTAAAGACACGCCCCAGAGGATCCTGTGAGCCACGCCTCTCTTGGTAAAAACCATAAAATATTACCACTTAAATAAGAAGGGCCATATCTGTGGAACAGTATGGCGGATTTAAAAGAAAAAAAACAACTGAATACTTAGGGGAGCACAGGAAATAAAATAAGAGAAAAAAGTAAATATATTTGATCTGGTGAAAGGTCCTTATTAAGTGATAAAAATTTTCCTGCATGCAGTCACTGTTGGGGGGGCCCTCTGCTAATGAATTTATAAAGCTGGTATTGAACTCAATGGGAAAATCTATATGCAGTAAGACCACTATGGTAGCATCTGCAGGCAGGTATTGGGGTCCAATCACGATTCCCTTAACAATCACATTGTTTTCCTTACAGATAGGTGCGCCACTTACAGGAGTCTTCCTATATTTACAGTTATCTCCTATATAAGGGATAACTTGAGTATCTATGGGGGTCCGGGATCCTCACTTATGCTGAGAATAGTGCTCTGACATGCCACATCAGAATCTCGAGACAAGAGAGGGGTCCCATTGATAAGAACGCCATCCACCTGTATATTCTGTGGATAGATGATAACTGTAAATTGTGGGAATATCACTTTAATTAAAGGTATTGTTACAAATTCTGTATGCATTTGCTCGATTTATACAACTGAGCGCCATCTGCTGGTATGGTTAAAAAATTGAAAAAATTAATAAATAGATAAAATAATATAATATTTATTATTTTTTCATACCAGCAGCAAAGAAAATGAATAAATGAATAGATTATATATACCGTATACATTTACTGTATATATTATTAATATGTACAGTACAGACCAAAGGTTTGGACACACCTTCTCATTTAAAGATTTTTCTGTATTTTCATGACTATGAAAATTGTACATTCACACTGAAGGCATCAAAACTATGAATTAACATGTGGAATTATATACTTAACAAAAAAGTGTGAAACAACTGAAATTATGTCTTATATTCTAGGTTCTTCAAAGTAGCCACCTTTTGCTTTGATGACTGCTTTACACACTCTTGGCATTCTCTTGATGAGCTTCAAGAGGTAGTCACCGGGAATGGTCTTCCAACAATCTTGAAGGAGTTCCCAGAGATGCTTAGCACTTCTTGGCCCTTTTGCCTTCACTCTGCGGCCCAGCTCACCCCAAACCATCTCCTGTGGAGGCCAGGTCATCTGGCGTAGCACCCCATCACTCTCCTTCTTGGTCAAATAGCCCTTACACAGCCTGGAGGTTTGTTTGGGGTCATTGTCCTGTTGAAAAATAAATGATGGTCCAACTAAACGCAAACCAGATGGAATAGCATGCCGCTGCAAGATGCTGTGGTAGCCATGCTGGTTCAGTATGCCTTTAATTTTGAATAAATCCCCAACAGTGTCACCAGCAAAGCACCCCCACACCATCACACCTCCTCCACCATGCTTCACGGTGGGAACCAGGCATGTAGAGTCCATCCGTTCATCATTTCTGCGTCGCACAAAGACACGGTGGTTGGAACCAAAGATCTCAAATTTGGACTCATCAGACCAAAGCACAGATTTCTACTGGTCTAATGTCCGTTCCTTGTGTTCTTTAGCCCAAACAAGTCTCTTCTGCTGGTTGCCTGTCCTTAGCAGTGGTTTCCTAGCAGCTATTTTACCATGAAGGCCTGCTGCACAAAGTCTCCTCTTAACAGTTGTTGTAGAGATGTGTCTGCTGCTAGAACTCTGTGTGGCATTGACCTGGTCTCTAATCTGAGCTGCTGTTAACCTGCGATTTCTGAGGCTGGTGACTCGGATAAACTTATCCTCAGAAGCAGAGGTGACTCTTGGTCTTCCTTTCCTGGGGCGGTCCTCATGTGAGCCAGTTTCTTTGTAGCGCTTGATGGTTTTTGCAACTGCACTTGGGGACATTTTCAAAGTTTTCCCAATTTTTCGGACTGACTGACCTTCATTTCTTAAAGTAATGATGGCCACTCGTTTTTCTTTACTTAGCTGCTTTTTTCTTGCCATAATACAAATTCTAACAGTCTATTCAGTAGGACTATCAGCTGTGTATCCACCAGACTTCTGCACAACACAACTGATGGTCCCAACCCCATTTATAAGGCAAGAAATCCCACTTATTAAACCTGACAGGGCACAGCTGTGAAGTGAAAACCATTCCCGGTGACTACCTCTTGAAGCTCACAAGAGAATGCCAAGAGTGTGCAAAGCAGTCATCAAAGCAAAAGGTGGCTACTTTGAAGAACCTAGAATATAAGACATAATTTCAGTTGTTTCACACTTTTTTGTTAAGTATATAATTCCACATGTGTTAATTCATAGTTTTGATGCCTTCAGTGTGAATGTAGCCTTGAGATTGCTCATGCTTCCTCACAATTTGGTTTCTCAAGTCCTCAGACAGTTCTTTGGTCTTCTTTCTTTTCTCCATGCTCAATGTGGTACACACAAGGACACAGGACAGAGGTTGAGTCAATTTTAATCCATGTCAACTGGCTGCAAGTGTGATTTAGTTATTGCCAACACCTGTTAGGTGCCACAGGTAAGTTACAGGTGCTGCTAATTACACAAATTACAGAAGCATCACATGATTTTTCAAACAGTGCCAATACTTTTGTCCACCCCCTTTTTTATGTTTGGTGTGGAATTATATCCAATTTGGCTGTAGGACAATTCTTTTTGTGTTTTTTCATTTAAGACAAATTAAATGAAGATAATAATACCAAAGAATTTGTGATTGCAATCATTTCCAGGAAGAAACTGAGTATTATCTGACAGAATTGCAGGGGTGTCAATACTTTTGGCCACAACTGTATATGTATGCATGTATATATGTATATACAATATATATATATATATACACTCACCGGCCACTTTATTAGGTACACCATGCTAGTAACGGGTTGGACCCCTTTTGCCTTCAGAACTGCCTCAATTCTTCGTGGCATAGATTCAACAAGGTGCTGGAAGCATTCCTCAGAGATTTTGGTCCATATTGACATGATGGCATCACACAGTTGCCGCAGATTTGTCGGCTGCACATCCCAAAGATGCTCCATACAAGGCAGGATGGATCCATGCTTTCATGTTGTTTACGCCAAATTCTGACCCTACCATCCGAATGTTGCAGCAGAAATCGAGACTCATCAGACCAAGCAACGTTTTTCCAATCTTCTACTGTCCAATTTCGATGAGCTTGTACAAATTGTAGCCTCAGTTTCCTGTTCTTAGCTGAAAGGAGTGGTACCCGGTGTGGTCTTCTGCTGCTGTAGCCCATCTGCCTCAAAGTTCGACGCACTGTGCGTTCAGAGATGCTCTTAGGCCTACCTTGGTTGTAACGGGTGGCGATTTGAGTCACTGTTGCCTTTCTATCAGCTCGAACCAGTCTGCCCATTCTCCTCTGACCTCTGGCATCAACAAGGCATTTCCGCCCACAGAACTGCCGCTCACTGGATTTTTTTTCTTTTTCGGACCATTCTCTGTAAACCCTAGAGATGGTTGTGCGTGAAAATCCCAGTAGATCAGCAGTTTCTGAAATACTCAGACCAGCCCTTCTGGCACCAACAACCATGCCACGTTCAAAGGCACTCAAATCACCTTTCTTCCCCATACTGATGCTCGGTTTGAACTGCAGGAGATTGTCTTGACCATGTCTACATGCCTAAATGCACCGAGTTGCCGCCATGTGATTGGCTGATTAGAAATTAAGTGTTAACAAGAAGTTGGACAGGTGTACCTAATAAAGTGGCCAGTGAGTGTATATATATATATATATATATATATATATATAATATTATTATTTTCATTTTTTTCCATTTCTTCCATACCAGCATATGGCTCTCAGTTGTTCTCTTTACAAGAAAAATGTAGAATCTGCTTCATTTTAGCAAAAGAACAATAACCATTCCAGAAGGGTCAAGGCGGCGTTACTTGTGCCCAGTGAAGTGGATTCACCCTAAATTTCCAGACTGAGAAGTGAAGTACCAAGTGGTAAATGTAAAAGGGATTAATGGGATGTAAAGTTGGGATGAAGGAGGGGACACCAGGAATGTTCTGACGTTAGTGATGGACATATGTTATCTGTAGCGCCCCCCACTGTGAGGCGGCAGATAACACTAACCTCTCTTATCTTCTTAAGTAACCCATGGAAGATAATCCAGGCAAACTATCAGACACTTGTCACCAAGGACACTGAGGTGTCAGCCACCTCCATTAAATCCTCATTAATCACTAAGGGAATCATAGCCTGCCTGGGATCAAAGGCTTCCTGACTCCAAGTATTCAACTATTTGGGGATTGAATTATCCCCTGTTGGGAAGCTTTCATTTTTAATATGATAAGCATTGTGTAAAGGTAAGTTTTTCCAGAAGCTTTTAGGCCATGTGCACACGTTCAGTATTTTTCGCATTTTTTTCGCGTTTTTTTGCTATAAAAACGTGATAAAAACGTGAAAAAAAACGCTAACATATGCCTCCCATTATTTTCAGTGTATTCAGCATTTTTTGTGCAAATGTAGCCTTTTTTTCCGCGAAAAAATCGCATCGCGGAAAAAAAAGCAACATGTTCATTAAAATGCGGAATTGCGGGGATTCCGCACACCTAGGAGTGCATTGATCTGCTTACTTCCCGCACGGGGCTGTGCACACCATGCGGGAAGTAAGCAGATTATGTGCAGTTGGTACCCAGGGTGGAGGAGAGGAGACTCTCCTCCACGGACTGGGCACCATATAATTGGTCAAAAAAAAGAATTAAAATAAAAAATAGTCTTATACTCACCTTCGATGTCTTCCCGCCTCTCAGCTGCATGCTGCCGCTTCGGTTTCTATAGCTGGTGTGCGGTGAAGGACCTGCGATGACGTCACGGTCTTGTGATTGGTCGAGACCGGTCATGTGACCGCGACGTCATGGAAGGTCCTGAACCACACCGGCATTTATAGGAACGGACGCCTGCAGGTGAGTATAACCATTTTTTTAATTATTTTTAAACATTCTATCTTTTACTATAGATGCTGCATAGGCTGCATCTATAGTAAAAAGTTGGTCACACTTGTCAAACACTATGTTTGACAAGTGTGACCAACCTGTCAGTCAGTTTTCCAAGCGATGCTACAGATCGCTTGGATAACTTTAACATACTCACATTATGATGTCTGTCACGTCCCCCGCCGGCGTCCACAGGGTTAAAACTGCTTTCGGCAAGAGCGCTGCTTAATGCACGCGCTGCTGCCGAGAGCTTCCCTGCACTGACTGTGTGTAAAGCAGAGCACAGCGGTGACGTCACCGCTGTTACTGCCGGCGCTGAGACATTCAGTGCAGGGAAGCTCTCGGCAGCAGCGCGTGAATTAAGCAGCGCTCTTGCCGAAAGCAGTTTTAACCCTGTGGACGCCGGCGGGGGACGTGACAGACATCAGAATGTGAGTATGTAGTGTTTTTTTTTTTTTACTTTTACAATGGTAACCAGGGTAAATATCGGGTTACTAAGCGCGGCCCTGCACTTAGTAACCCGATGTTTACCCTGGTTACCCGGGTGCTGCAGGGGGACTTCGGCATCGTTGAAGACAGTTTCAACGATGCTGAAGTCGTTCCCCTGATCGTTGGTGGCTGGAGAGAGCTGTCTGTGTGACAGCTCCCCAGCGACCACACAGCGACTTACCAACGATCACGGCCAGGTCGTATCGCTGGTCGTGATCGTTGGTAAGTCGCTTAGTGTAACGGTACCTTTATGAAGACAGGACCAGAGAAAGCTTTACCTTTTCTCTAACCTGCTTAGATAATACAATCACTAGGAGGCCGGGGTCACACTAGAGAGAAATATGGACGAGGGAGAGGCGCAAAAACTATGCATTGCACACGGACCAATGATTCTCTATGGGGCAGCTCCTATCTGCCGTATATTTCTCGGCCGTATTTTACGGGCTGAGAAAATCGCAGCATGCTGCGTTTGTCAAATCTGCCAATGAAAGTCTATGAGGGCGAGAAAAATACGGATTACACACGGACCATCAGTGTGACTTGTGAGAAATACGCAAGACTTTTCCAGGTGTCAGGAAATGTGCCAAGCCTAATCAGGAAGCTTAGACATGCTAATTAGCTCTGAACCACTCCAGACATCCCGGAAGAATGCCTCGACCGAGTCCTGCAGCATGGCTTCACTGATTAATGTGGAAATGCTGCTGGTCCTGGTGCAAAAAAGGCCAGAGGGATGCCCACTATTCAAACCAGGCCAGAAAAGAGGCGGCATGGAGGAGCAACTGTGGCCTCCTTTGTCAGGATTTTGGACAGTGGCCACGTGAGGGACAGAAGCAACTAAGTAAGTTCACTCATGTTTCTTAAATAATATTCTAAACTGCAGTAACTAACAGGTTTTCACACTATCCCCTTAAATCCTGTTTGTAAGCAAATTATTAGTAACTAGATGGTGGCCCGATTCTAACGCATCGGGTATTCTAGAATATGTATGCGTAGTACATTGCGCAGCCCACGCAGTACATTGCGCAGCCAACGCAGTACATTGCGCAGCCCACGTAGTACATTGCGCAGCCAACGCAGTACATTGCGCAGCCCACATAGTACATTGCGCAGCCCACGTAGTACATTGCGCAGCCCACGTAGTACATTGCGCAGCCTACGTTGTAAATTGCGCAGCCTGCGTAGTATATTGCGCATCCCATGTTGTATATTGCGCAGCCCACGTAGTACGTTGCGCAGCCCACGCACTACAATGCGCAGCCCACGATGTACATTGCGCAGCCCACATTGTACATTGCGCAGCCCACATAGTATATTGCGCAGCCCACGTAGTATATTGCACAGCCCACGTAGTACATTGCGCCACTCATAGTATATTGCGCAGCCCACGTTGTATATTGCGCAGCCCACGTAGTACATTGCGCAGCTCACATAGTATATTGCGCAGCCCACATTGTATATTGCGCAGCCCACGTAGTAGATTGCACAGTCCACGTAGTATATTGCGCAGCCCACGTTGTATATTGCGCAGCCCACGTAGTATATTGCGCAGCCCACATGGTACATTGTGCAGCCCACGTTGTACATTGCGCAGCCCATGTAGTATATTGTGCAGTCCACGTAGTAAATTGCGCAGCCCACATTGTATATTGCGCAGCCCACATTGTACATTGCGCAGCCCACGTTGTATATTGCGCAGCCCACGTTGTATATTGCACAGCCCACATTGTACATTGTGCAGCCCACGTAGTATATTGCGCAGCCCACATTATATATTGCGCAGCCCACATTGTACATTGCGCAGCCCACGTAGTATATTGCGCAGCCCACGTAGAATATTGCGCAGCCCACGTTGTATATTGCGCAGCCCACGTATATAGCAATATGGGCATGATATCCCTGTTAAAAAAAAAAGAATTAAAATAAAAAATGGTTATATACTCACCTTCCGTTGGCGCCTGGATCCAGGAAGCGGTTACCGACGCTTGGGATCCACCGAAGCTCCGCCGAGCCGCTCGCGCCAGCCGCCATCTTCCGTTCCCAGGATGCATTGCGAAATTATCCAGATGACTTAGCGGTCTCACGAGACTGCTAAGTCTTCTGGGTAATTTCGCAATGCATCACCGGGAACGGAAGATGGCACCCGGCGCGAGTGGCTCGGCGGACTACAGAGGGTGAGTATAGCAGGTTTTTTGTTTTTTTATTATTTTTAACATTACATTTTTTTACTCTTGATGCCGCATAGGCAGCATCAATAGTAAAAAATTGGGGACACACAGGGTTAATAGCAGCGGTTACGGGGTGCATTACCCGCGGCATAACGCGGTCCATTACCGCCGACATTAACCCTGTGTGAGCGGTGACCAGAGGGGAGTATGCGGGCGCCGGGCACTGACTGCAGGGGAGTAAGGCGCGGCCATTTTCTTCCGGACTGTGCGCGTCGCTGATTGGTCGTGGAAATGGTCGTGGGCGTTTTGCCACGACCAATCAGCGACTTGGATTCCATGACAGACAGAGGCCGCGACCAATGAATATCCGTGATATACAAACAGAAGGACAGAAAGACGGAAGTACCTCTTAGACAATTATATAGTAGATGAAGATAATGTTTTAAAAATCCATCTTACTAGGCCACATGACTATGTAAAATCTCCGTAAACTTGTTGTCCCACTGTGCACAATGGCCTTATACATTATTTTCTTGTCTGTCATTGCAGTGGAAGATGTTATGAGACGATGGCGCAGCATAAGGGACCAATACAGGAAGGAAAGACTGCAGCGGGCCAGGAGTGGTGCTTCAGCACCAACCAAAAGAAAATATATATTATGACCGGCTGTCATTTCTTGATCCCAGTACGGATCTGAGTCCGTAAGTTCAAACATCACACCACATTACACATATGTATTTTATGCTCATATATTAATTTTTGTATTATTATTTTCTTCACACTTCCATAACAGAACTCAGTCCAACCTTACTGAGAGGGAGACTGGGTGTTATGACCCCAATGGCAGAGGGTCTCAGAAATAAATACCAAGTCTGCAAACACAAAAAACCAGCTCATAGGGCAGTGGTAACTGGGCTGACCGTATATCTAATCCTAGCACCACAAATAGCAGCAGCCGGGGAACGTGCCTACATTGGTTCTAGACGTCTCACGCCAGCCGGAGAACTAACTAACCCTAGAAGGGAAAAGATAGACCTTTCTTGCCTCCAGAGAAAAGACCCCAAAAGTTGGATTCAAGCCCCCAACAAATAATAACGGTGAGGTAAGAAGAAAAGACAAACGTAAGAATGAACTAGGTATTTAGCAAAGAGAGGCCCACTGACTAATAGCAGAATATAGTAAGATGACTTATATGGTCAGCAAAAACCCTATAAAAAATATCCACGCTGGATATTCAAGAACCCCTGAACCGTCTAACGGCCCGGGGGGAGAATACCAGCCCCCTAGAGCTTCCAGCAAAATCAGGAATCACATTTAGTACAAGCTGGCCTAAAAAATAAGAGCAATACAAATAACCAAAAAACAAGGAAGCAGGACTTAGCTTAATTTTGCAAGAGCCAGGACCAGCAGACAGGAGCAAACAGAAAGGACTGATTACAACGATGCCAGGCACCAGACTGAGAATTCAGGAAGTTCATATAGCAACACCCCTGGACTAACGACCCAGGTGGGTGCCAAACTGAGGAAAGACAATCCCAGAGTCATATCACTAGTGACCACAAGAGGGAGCCAAAAAAGTCTAATTCACAACAGTACCCCCCCTTTAAGGAGGGGTCACCGAACCCTCACCAAGACCACCAGGGCGATCAGGATGAGCAGCGTGAAAGGCACGAACTAAATCGGCCGCATGCACATCAGAGGCAACCACCCAGGAATTATCCTCCTGACCATAGCCCTTCCACTTGACCAGATACTGAAGCCTCCGCCTGGAGAGACGAGAATCCAAGATCTTCTCCACCACGTACTCCAACTCGCCTTCAACCAACACCGGAGCAGGAGGCTCAACAGAAGAAACCACAGGTACAACGTACCGCCGCAACAAAGACCTATGGAACACGTTGTGAATGGCAAACGACACCGGAAGATCCAAGCGAAAGGACACAGGATTAAGGATTTCCAATATCTTGTAAGGACCGATGAAACGAGGCTTAAATTTAGGAGAGGAGACCTTCATAGGAACAAATCGAGAAGACAGCCATACCAAATCCCCAACACGAAGTCGGGGACCCACACCGCGGCGGCGGTTGGCAAAACGCTGAGCCTTCTCCTGTGACAACTTTAAGTTGTCCACTACATGATTCCAAATCTGCTGCAACCTATCCACCACAGAATCTATCCCAGGACAGTCAGAAGGCTCCACATGTCCCGAGGAAAAACGAGGATGGAAACCAGAGTTGCAGAAAAATGGCGAAACCAAAGTAGCGGAACTAGCCCGATTATTAAGGGCAAACTCAGCCAACGGCAAGAAGGTCACCCAATCATCCTGATCTGCAGAAACAAAACACCTCAAATAAGCCTCCAGAGTCTGATTAGTTCGCTCCGTTTGTCCATTAGTCTGAGGATGAAAAGCAGACGAAAACGACAAATCAATGCCCATCTTAGCACAAAAGGATCGCCAGAACCTGGAAACAAACTGGGATCCTCTGTCAGACACAATATTCTCAGGAATGCCGTGCAAACGAACCACATTCTGAAAGAACAAAGGAACCAGATCGGAAGAGGAAGGCAGCTTAGGCAAAGATACCAAATGGACCATCTTGGAAAAGCGATCACATACCACCCAGATGACAGACATGCCCTGAGACACCGGAAGATCTGAAATGAAATCCATGGAAATGTGTGTCCAAGGCCTCTTCGGGACAGGCAAGGGCAAGAGCAACCCGCTGGCACGAGAACAGCAAGGCTTAGCTCGAGCACAAGTCCCACAGGACTGCACAAATGACCGCACATCCCGTGACAAGGAAGGCCACCAAAAGGACCTAGCCACCAAATCTCTGGTGCCAAAAATTCCCGGATGCCCTGCCAACACCGAGGAATGAACCTCGGAAATGACTCTGCTGGTCCACTTATCAGGAACAAACAGTCTGTCAGGTGGACAAGAGTCAGGTCTACCAGCCTGAAATCTCTGCAACACACGTCGCAAATCCGGAGAAATGGCTGACAAGATTACTCCCTCTTTAAGAATACCAACTGGTTCTGCGACTCCAGGAGAGTCAGGCACAAAGCTCCTTGAAAGAGCATCAGCCTTCACATTCTTTGAACCTGGTAAATACGAGACCACAAAGTCAAAACGGGAGAAAAACAATGACCAACGGGCCTGTCTAGGATTCAGGCGTTTAGCAGACTCGAGATACATCAGATTTTTGTGATCAGTCAAGACCACCACACGATGCTTAGCACCCTCGAGCCAATGACGCCACTCCTCAAATGCCCACTTCATGGCCAACAACTCCCGATTGCCAACATCATAATTCCGCTCTGCAGGCGAAAACTTCCTAGAGAAAAAAGCACATGGTCTCATTACAGAGCAACCAGGGCCTCTCTGTGACAAAACGGCCCCTGCCCCAATCTCAGAAGCATCCACTTCAACCTGAAAGGGAAGTGAGACATCAGGCTGGCACAAAACAGGCGCTGAAGTAAACCGGCGCTTCAACTCTTGGAAAGCCTCCACGGCTGCAGGAGCCCAGTTAGCAACATCAGAACCTTTCTTGGTCATATCCGTCAAAGGTTTAACAACGCTAGAAAAATTAGCGATAAAACGACGGTAAAAGTTAGCAAAGCCCAAGAACTTCTGAAGACTGTTAACTGACGTGGGTTGAGTCCAATCATGAATAGCTCGGACCTTGACTGGGTCCATCTCCACCGCAGAAGGGGAAAAAATAAAACCCAAAAAGGGAACCTTCTGTACTCCAAAGAGACACTTTGAGCCCTTAACAAACAAAGCATTCTCACGCAAAACCTGAAAAACCATCCTGACCTGCTCTACATGCGAGTCCCAATCATCAGAAAAAAACAGAATATCATCCAGATAAACAATCATAAATTTATCCAGATACTTCCGGAAAATATCATGCATAAAGGACTGAAACACTGAAGGAGCATTAGAGAGCCCAAAAGGCATCACCAAGTACTCAAAATGACCTTCGGGCGTATTAAATGCAGTTTTCCATTCATCTCCTTGCTTAATGCGCACAAGGTTGTACGCACCACGAAGATCTATCTTGGTGAACCACTTGGCACCTTTAATCCGGGCAAACAAGTCCGACAACAGAGGCAAAGGATACTGAAATTTAACAGTGATTTTATTCAGAAGCCGATAGTCAATACAAGGTCTCAAAGATCCGTCCTTCTTGGCCACAAAAAAAAATCCCGCACCAAGAGGGGAAGAGGATGGACGGATATGCCCCTTCTCCAGAGATTCCTTGATATACGAACGCTCAGGTACAGACAGATTAAATAGTCTTCCCTTAGGAAATTTACTACCTGGAATCAAATCTATAGCGCAGTCACAGTCCCTATGAGGAGGCAAAGCACTGGACCTGGACTCGCTGAATACATCCTGAAAATCAGACAAATACTCAGGAACTTCCGAAGGAATAGAGGAAGCAATAGACACCGGCGGGGAATCACCATGAATTCCCTGACAGCCCCAACTTGACACAGACATTGCCTTCCAATCCAAGACTGGATTATGGGTCTGTAACCATGGCAGACCCAAAACGACAAAATCATGCATTTTATGCAGAACAAGAAAACGAATCACCTCCCGATGTTCAGGAGTCATGCATATGGTTACCTGTGTCCAAAACTGCGGTTTATTTTCCGCCAATGGCGTAGCATCAATACCTCTAAGAGGGATAGGATTTACCAACGGCTCAAGAACAAAACCACAGCGCTTGGCAAATGACAGATCCATAAGACTCAGGGCAGCACCTGAATCCACAAACGCCATAACAGGGTAGGAAGACAATGAGCAAATTAAAGTCACAGACAAAATAAATTTAGGTTGCAAATTACCAATGGCGACAGGACTAACAACCCTTGTTAGGCGTTTAGAGCATGCTGATATAACATGTGTAGAATCACCACAGTAAAAACACAACCCATTCTGACGTCTATGATTTTTCCGTTCATTTCTAGTCTGAATTCTACCACATTGCATTAAATCAGGTGTTTGTTCAGACAACACCACAAGAGGATTAGCGGCATTGCGCTCCCGCAAACGCCGGTCAATTTGAATAGCCAGCGCCATGGAATCATTCAGACTTGTAGGAATGGAGAAACCCACCATCACATTCTTAATGGCTTCAGAAAGACCATTTCTGAAATTTGCGGCCAGAGCACACTCATTCCACTGAGTAAGCACGGACCATTTCCGAAATTTTTGGCAATACACTTCAGCTTCATCCTGGCCCTGAGAAATAGCCAGCAAGGCTTTTTCTGCCTGAATTTCAAGATTGGGTTCCTCGTAAAGCAATCCGAGCGCCAGAAAAAACGCATCAATATTTGCCAATGCCGGATCTCCTGGCGCTAGCGAGAAGGCCCAATCCTGAGGGTCGCCCCGTAAGAAAGAGATAACAATTTTAACTTGCTGAGCTGAGTCTCCAGACGAACGGGGTCTCAGAGATAGAAACAATTTACAATTATTCCTGAAATTCCTAAACTTAAATCGGTCTCCAGAGAACAGTTCAGGAATAGGTATTTTAGGTTCAGACATAGGACTACTGGTAACAAAATCTTGTATGCCCTGCACACGAGCAGCAAGCTGGTCCACACTTGTAATCAAGGTCTGGACATTCATGTCTGCAGCAAGCTCAAGCCACTCAGAGGTAAAGGGGAGGAGGAAAAAAAAAAAAAAAACCTCAGAATTTCCTTTCTTATAATCCCACTTCTGCAATGCATTAAACATTCAACTTAGGCCTGGCATACTGTTATGACCCCAATGGCAGAGGGTCTCAGAAATAAATACCAAGTCTGCAAACACAAAAAACCAGCTCATAGGGCAGTGGTAACTGGGCTGACCGTATATCTAATCCTAGCACCACAAATAGCAGCAGCCGGGGAACGTGCCTACGTTGGTTCTAGACGTCTCGCGCCAGCCAGAGAACTAACTAACCCTAGAAGGGAAAAGATAGACCTTTCTTGCCTCCAGAGAAAAGACCCCAAAAGTTGGATACAAGCCCCCAACAAATAATAACGGTGAGGTAAGAAGAAAAGACAAACGTAAGAATGAACTAGGTATTTAGCAAAGAGAGGCCCACTGACTAATAGCAGAATATAGTAAGATGACTTATACGGTCAGCAAAAACCCTATCAAAAATATCCACGCTGGATATTCAAGAACCCCCGAACCGTCTAACGGCCCGGGGGGAGAATACCAGCCCCCTAGAGCTTCCAGCAAAATCAGGAATCACATTTAGTACAAGCTGGACTAAAAAATAAGAGCAATACAAATAACCAAAAAACAAGGAAGCAGGACTTAGCTTAATTTTGCAAGAGCCAGGACCAGCAGACAGGAGCTAACAGAAAGGACTGATTACAACGATGCCAGGCACCAGACTGAGAATTCAGGAAGTTCATATAGCAACACCCCTGGACTAACGACCCAGGTGGGTGCCAAACTGAGGAAAGACAATCCCAGAGTCATATCACTAGTGACCACAAGAGGGAGCCAAAAAAGTCTGATTCACAACACTGGGTCAGTCTCAGAGGCCATAATTGATCTGGTCGGGGAAGGTGAAGAGGTGGCTGGCCCATCTTCTGATCCTTCCAGGTGCATCCACAAAAGCAAATAACCCTTATTTAACTATAATGACATAGATAAAACATTACCTTAATTAAATACGAATTTAAGACCATGAGACATCTACAAACAGATATACACATAAAACACACAACCGTGCACTCTCAAATTGCCCTGCTGATGAAGCCTATGACCAATTCCTGCCTGTCAGCGGAGGTTGGCACCCTACACACAAATACGAGATTGGCGCCCCCGCTCCCCTGTTATGACCCCAATGGCAGAGGGTCTCAGAAGTAATTACCAAGTCTGTCATGGTTCCCAATGGCAAGGGAACGTCAGAGAACTTAAACAACAGACTAGCTCTTGGGTGATGGAATCTCGAGCTGACCGTGAGCTAAACCTACCACACAACTAACAGTGGCCGGGTGGCGTACCTACGTTTTATCCCTAGACGCCTAGCGCCAGCCGGAGGACTAACTAACCCTAATAGAGGAAAAGACAGACCTGGCTTACCTCTAGGGAAATTCCCCCAAAAAGGAGACAGAAGCCCCCCACATATATTGACGGTGAGTTCAGAGGAAAAGACATACGCAGTATGAAGGTAGGTTCAGCAAAGCGAGGTCCGCTTACTAGATAGCAAGAAGATACAATAGGGAACTTCACGGTCAACTGAAAACCCTATTAAAATACCATCCCGAAATTACTTTAAGACTCATGTGTCAACTCATGACACCGGAGTGGCAATTTCGGCCCACAAGAGCTTCCAGCTACAGAAAAATAACATAACTGTGAACTGGAACAAAAATGCAAAACAAACTTAGGACTAAGAGTCCAACTTAGCTGATAGTAGTCCAGAAGCAGGAACATGCAACAGAAAGGCTCTGGTTACATTGATGGCCGGCACTAGAATAACTGATCAGCAAGGCTAAATAGGATACACCCATATCCTGATGGAAACAGGTGAACAGAGAAAGTGAAGCACACAAGTCCAGTACCACCAGTGACCTCACAAGAACCACCAGGGCGATCAGGATGAGCCCTATGAAAGGCACGGACCAAATCAGAGGCATGAACATCAGAGGCTGTCACCCAAGAATTATCCTCTTGACCGTAGCCCTTCCACTTGACCAGATACTGAAGTTTCCGTCTGGAAACACGGGAGTCCAAGATCTTCTCCACAACGTACTCCAATTCACCCTCAACCAACACCGGAGCGGGAGGCTCAACGGAAGGCACAACCGGTACCTCATACCTGCGCAATAATGACCGATGGAAGACATTATGGATAGAAAAAGATGCTGGGAGGTCCAATCGAAAGGACACGGGGTTAAGAATCTCCAAAATCTTATACGGGCCGATGAACCGAGGCTTAAACTTAGGAGAAGAAACCCTCATAGGGACAAAACGAGAAGACAACCACACCAAGTCCCCAACACGAAGACGAGGACCAACACGACGACGGCGGTTAGCAAAATGCTGAGTCTTCTCCTGGGACAACTCCAAATTGTCCACCACCTGTCCCCAAATCCGATGCAACCTATCCACCACAGTATCCACTCCAGGACAATCCGAAGACTCCACCTGACCGGAAGAAAAATGAGGATGAAACCCCGAATTGCAAAAGAAAGGAGAAACCAAAGTGGCAGAACTAGCCCGATTATTGAGGGCAAACTCCGCCAACGGCAAAAAGGCAACCCAGTCATCCTGATCCGCAGACACAAAACACCTCAAATAAGTCTCCAAGGTCTGATTAGTTCGCTCAGTCTGGCCATTAGTCTGAGGATGGAACGCAGACGAAAAAGACAAATCAATGCCCATCCTAGCACAGAACGCCCGCCAAAATCTAGACACGAACTGGGTCCCCCTGTCAGAAACGATATTCTCCGGAATACCATGCAAGCGAACCACATTTTGAAAAAACAGAGGAACCAACTCGGATGAGGAAGGCAACTTAGGCAAGGGCACCAAATGGACCATCTTTGAAAAACGGTCACACACCACCCAGATGACAGACATTTTCTGAGAAACCGGGAGATCAGAAATAAAATCCATAGAGATGTGAGTCCAAGGCCTCTTCGGAATAGGCAAAGATAACAACAATCCGCTGGCCCGAGAACAACAAGGTTTGGCCCGAGCACAAACATCACAAGACTGCACAAAAACTCGTACATCTCGAGACAGGGAAGGCCACCAGAAGGACCTAGCCACCAAATCCCTGGTACCAAAGATCCCGGGATGACCTGCCAACACAGAAGAATGAACCTCCGAGATGACT